>NW_006160059.1:1171258-1224743 GCF_000334495.1 Tupaia belangeri chinensis
GACACGCCCTCTTAGCAAAAAACCCAAAAAAAAAAAAAAAAAAAAAAAAACCAGCCCAACTAACACCAGAGGTGTGGGGGGGAGGGACTCTCAACTCTGACCTCTGACCTGCTGAGTCTCTGAGTCCGTGATGACTGGGAGTCCTGGCTCCAGCCCAAATAAAATTGACCCTTGTGTGCTTGCATGGGAATCTGCTCCTTGGCGGTCTTTTGAGAATTTCGCGACCGGGGCACAATAATACTGTCTGATCAATAAGCCCTGAACAAACTATATGTTAGAAACTGTGACGCTCTCCACTTATTAAACCTTTTCCCTTTATCAGATTTGAAACCGGATTATTTACTTAAGTCACATGAGCTTAAAAGGCATTTAAATTAATTTGTATGAGCTCTCTTTTTATAAATTGAATGGAATTCTTTAAGGCCTTTTATCACATAGACATACAACATACCACATAACATGTATGCATACACACACAGGCAAAAAATATGAAAAAAATATGGGGAGTCAACTGACAAAGATAGCCTTAACTTCTGGAGCTTGCCTAAAGTTTAGACACATTTCTTCCTGACCTTAGGCTCTGACCTTGTGTTTTCTTATTTACTTTTTTTTTTCTTTTTTCTTTTTTTGGAGAGGTATTTTTGCTATAGGGCACATGCGCTCACCAGATAGACAGAGACAGAGAGACAGAAAGCGAGAAATCACCCCCCATGAGGGATGGCCACGCTGCAATCCCTTCTCCTCCATTCTCCCCTCAGGATCTTGGGCGCGCACACACACACATGCCTGGCGTGAGTTTTAAGCCACCGGGTCCAGGATGCGAACCACGGTTGACTACTTGGGAGTCCAGCGACATAGCCATTATGCTAACTGCTGATCCCTCTTATTTACTTTCTAAAACACAACTATGAATTCTTATCTTGCTCTTTTGAAATGTTAATCTTATCCTAGACTCTGTCAGTTTCACAGTCCAGAAATTTCTTTTCCAATGCCTGAGGAGCCATCCTTTAAAAAATAAATCCCCCACTTCTCAGTCTCTATAGGATAGGAACTAACTTCTGTAAGAACCAATTAGAAAACACAGATAGCTTAATTACATTTACAACTTCTCCCATAATATCCTCCAGCACTTTTCCCCTCCTTGACTCTGAGCTTAAAAACTCTCCTGTTTTTTTTTTCCTAACTGTAACCCTTAATCTAACTCCAGCTCTAACCCTAACACTAAACCCTAACCTAACCCTAAACCTAACCTAACCCTAAACCATCCCCTAATCCATAACCTAGCCCAAACCTTAAGGAAAACCCTAACCCTAATCTTAACCTGCGCTCTAAACACTAGCCAAACCCTACACCTCACCCTAATCTCAACCCTAAACAGAACCCTAACCCTAACCCTCATCCTATTAAAATCCCTAAACCTAACCCTTGCCCTAAACCTTAACCTAATCATAACTGGAACCCTAGCCATAACCCAAACCAAAACATTTAATCTAACACTAACCTAACTCTAACACTAACCCCTAACTAAATCAAATTCCGTCTCTTCCCTTATTGTAATGGTCTTGACCCTGCTGTAATAGTCTTGAGTAGTCTTTCTTGCTTATTAAACTACATCTATTGCAATTTCCCCATACAATCAAGACTTGTTTTAATTGCCAGAGGGCAAGTACACTCATCAGAAAAGCATAGCGAGAAAGGAAGAAAACACCCCCCAATGAGGTATGGTCAACTCGCTGCAATTTTTCTCCATTTCTCCATCATTCAGGATTTAGGACATGCACACATCTGCCTGGTGTGTTTTTCAGGCTGTGGGGCTGAGATTAGAACTGTTGTCATGAGAGATCCAGAGTCGTTAACCCAGGGGTTCCCAACTTTCCCAGCACCAGGGACCAGCCTTGTGGAAGACAACTCCTCCACACACCAGAGGAGGGTATGCAACAGGCCACAGGCTGGAACCAGTCCACAGCCTGACCCCTGGACAACATTGGTCCATGGCCTGGGGGTTGGAGACTGCTGCTTTGCCTTTAAGCTATGGGTCCAGCCCCCAAGACAATTTTTAAAAAGAAGAAAAGAATGTGAGAAGACAAAAGTATATTTATCAGATACCAAATACCATAAGCTTGCTCCTTTTTTTTCCTTTCTATTTGCTTTATTAACTTTACATTTTCCCATGCAAATCACTGAAACGCTACTGCTGACAGAAACTTAGACTGGATGCAAAGGTAATTTCCAGTCAGAAGCTGGAAACACAAGACCCACCTGACACATGGAAATGACAGAAGGATCACAGCAAATGTGTTGGTAAAGGCATATCAGAACAATGCAAGGAAAAAGATCAAAGTGGGGGAGGAGGCAGCAGGTGGCATGGTGGTTAAGGCACTGGACTCTCACATGGCCAATCATGGTTCAAGTCTCAGACCTGGTGGCTTGCTCTCTCACTCCCTCTCTCTCTCCCTCTCCTTCTCTTGTCAAATTAAGTGACAATAACAACAAAATTAAATAATTAATTAATTTTTAAACAGAAAATGGTGGGAATCATAGTAGTAATCTCAAAGAAAAATGTCCGGAGTCAAGGCATAAGGCAAAATTCATCATGATGATCACAGTGATTAGAGAACTCCCACATAAGAATACACAGATAATTTCTCAGCTGTGGCTCCCTCAGTTTTCTCCTGATCTCTCTCATCTCCTCCGTGAACATATCCATGCCATCTCCATCTCCACCCATCCCATCACTGATGTGTCTATTAGGTATGACCCATCCACAATCAGGAGCAGGTGGGAGAGCCTAACTCAGGTATCTTATCCAGCAGGTGGCCAGCTCCTCCTAAAGGGTGGTGTTCTCTCCATTCCGCATGGCTGCTCCCTTTCTTCGTTTACCTGGTGAATTTTTCCTGGGCTTATCCTTGCAGTTGTCTCCTCCTCCTGATCCCGGCTGCAAGGGGCGCTGCTGCTACATTTGGCCCCTTGGGCCCACAGAGGGCCGTATCTGGTTACTTGGGAGGGGACTTGGCATTCTTCATTACGCCAACTGCTGGTCCCTGCTCCTGCCTCCGGTCTTCGTTGTGGTCTTTCTGCTTTCTCACCATAAGCTGTCAATAATTAAAAACCAAACGGTGGATGTACAACAAGATAAATTGATTAAGCAGTATATCAGAAACAGATCTATGTACACATGTAAATTTAGTATATGATACAAGCAGACTGTCAAGTCAATAAAATAAGGGATGAACTATCTAATAAAAGATGTCAGGACAACGGAATATTACATGGAGAACACGAAGTTTAATCTCAGCCTCACTTCATACAGAAAAATTAATTCTGGGCGGATTAAAGCTTTTAAATAGGAATTGACGACTTAGAGCCATAGGGCAGAATATGGCTGAAGATTTGTTTTAGAGCATTATAGTGTTAAAATAATACCTTGCGCTAAGTTGGGTTTAAATGGGGAATCAGCTCTCCTACAGTATGTGTGACTTCTATTGTCTTGCCTCCTGTTGATGCAAAACCAGTGCTGGGTTCAGGCCCTCGAGATGTTCTTGTCCGGTGCTCCTGAAGAATTAGTGATGTGGACAGATGAGCGAGTAGAAAAGCAGAGTTTATTAAGATGGAAGAAGAACAAAGCTCCTAAATTAGGGAGGGGTTCCAAATGGGTTATAGGTGAGGAGCTGAGGTGAGGGGTTTTTATGTAGTACTCTGAGCAATGGGCTGGCTCACTTGGGCTTTAGAATATAGTCACATGGGACCAGCAGATGGCATAATGCTTACATCACTGGACTCACATGTAGTTGAACACAGTTTGAGTCCCAGACCCAGTGGCTTAAAACTCACACCAGGGAGCCCAGCAGGTGGTGTGGTAGTTAAGGTGCTGGACATTCCCTCATGGCCAACCACGGTTCAAGTCCTGGACCTGGAGGATTGCTTTCTTACTTTCCCTCTCTCTTCCTCTCTTTATCTGGTCAAATTAAAATAAGTAAATGAATAAATAAAAATTAAGTAAAATAATTCTAAAAAAAAAAAAAAATTAAGACCTCATAGTGGGCACATTTGTGTGCATGCTCAAGATCCTGAGAGGAGAATGGAAGATAAGGGATTGCAGTGTGGCCATCCCTCTAGGGGAAGATTTCTCGCTTTCTGTCTCCCTGTATCTCTGTATCTCTCTGGTGAGCACATGTACCATAAAGCAAAATCTCTCTCTTAATAAAAAAAAAAAAAAAGAAAATAGTTACATGGTAGTCTGGGTAATTTATTACCACATTCTTTGTGGGATCAGCAGACCACAGTGATCTGTACTCCTTGACAGGATGTAGTTGGCAAATAAAAACTGTTGCCCTGAGCAATAGTTGTTTTGAGTGGTTTTTGTTTGTTTGTTTCTTTGGTTTTTTTTTTTTTTTTTTTGCTATAGGGCACATGCACTAACTGGTGAGACAGAGATAGAGAGACAGAAAGTGAGAAATCATCCCCTAGAGAAATGGCCAATTCTCTTCTATTCTCTTCTTGGGATTTTGGGCATGCACACACATGTGCCCAGTGTGAGATTCAAACTGTTGAGTCCAGGACTCGAACCACGGGTGATATGTGGCAATCTAGCACCTTAATCACTATGCCACTTGCTGGCCCCTAAACTTCTATTCTTTACATGTCACCCAGACTCAGACATTCTGTCATTACTAATAGAACAGTGCAAACATGGCAGGATTCATTCATACTTTTTCATACACATCCTAGTGGGTCTAATATCCCACCATTATACAATAATTCTCCAGATTTTGGTAAAGAGATGAAAGGGTTATGATAGAGAATCCTCAGGCTGGACCTAGTCCATGAAAGGGTTAAAATTAATAGAAGCCATCTTCTTCTACTGAAGTTGAATCACTGAACCATCTTTGTATGTTCAGGACTTTACAAAAGACAGGATGGGAAAGACAAAATTGGCCCTGCTGGTTCTTCTAGAGTTCAATAGGACAAGAAGCATCCTTTGGCAGTTCAAAGGAAAGAAATCTGTTACAAGCTGCCTGGTGCCATAAAGACAGGAGTTAGAGCCATCCCCTACTCCCCTTACAGGTAGATAGGGTAGGGGAAAAGGAAGTCACTGTGTTTTCCTTTCTAATGAAGTTTCTAATTTATAATAAAGCAGGAGATAGAGATATTGAGCACACAGGCAGGGCAAAGACCAACATGGACTCACGATAGCTAAATTTTCAATTCCAAAAGCTGGCTGCTGCATTGGGATTCAAAGTAACAATAGTGAAAGGCAACAGTTTCTATCTAGTAACTGTATTCTAACAAGACAGTACAGATCACTATGGTCTGCTGACCTAGGGTAATAAATCACTTGGGATACCATGTAACTATTTTCTAAAGCCCCCTTCCTTATCAGAGAGTCAGCCCGTTGCTCAGACTGCTAGATTAAAAGCCCCTCTCCTCCAGCTCCTCCCCTTTTGGGCCTCCTTCAGCTGCAGTGGGAGTTTTTTCTCCTTCCCAAATAAAGTGCTTACTACCTTGTTTGTCTGTGTTTCTAATTCTTTGTGAGCTTTGGACAGAAACCAGTAAGGGTGTTTGATCCGATCACAAAGCCATCCCACATCAACAAGGTCTTGGGGAAATAAATACAAGTGAAAACATTTTATATGAAGTAGTGAAACAATTTCCAAAGCCAAAGTATCTCTATGGAAATAATAATAATGTACATACCATTGGTATAATTGAACTTTCTCTGCCCTATAGATAGACATGCCCGTGTAGACTGTGCTCTGATAGGGCCTTTCACTTTTCTTTCATATTCTTTGAGCTTGTTTGTTTTCATTACAGGGTTGTAAGAGCAACCAGGGCAGGGTTCATAGTTTAAAGGTCAATTTTGTTCACTGATTTAGGGCCTACAGAGCACGATACATAGGAGATATGACATACATGAACTGAGAATGTTTGATAGAGACTAGTTTTGTCATACATTGTTGTGGTTATTAACACTGTACCTCCCTTTAGTATGTATTTCAGTATATACTCTTTTGACTTCGGCTAAAGTACTGGTTACATTTGAGGGTCCTAGCTTTTCTCAGTGATTCTCCTGCCCTGCATCTTCTCCCTGGTACTGTATTTCCAGACCTTTAAATGTCTTTTATAGTTGTATATACAGCATGAATGGGTCATCAATATTCAGGCCCAGAATAATGCACCAACTGAGTTAATTCCCAGTGGCTATTGATCACCACTTGAAATTCCCACAACTGGTACCAGCACATCGTGTAATGGTTAGGTTATGTCTTCAGACTCCCATGCAGTCAACTATGGTTTGAGTCCTGGACCTGTTGACTTAAAACTCCTATAGGGCACATGTGCATGCATGCCCAATATCCTAAGAGGAGAATGGAGGAGAAGGGATTGCAGCATGGCCATCACCCCTGGGGAGTGATTTCTTGCTTTCTGTCTCTCTATCATGAACTCTCATATTCTTCTCATAATGGACCCTTTTATCGTATTTTCTGGTTCCATTAATGGTATTATCATCCATTCAAGCTAGAAATGTAAAAAAAAAGCTTGGGCCCCAGTTGATTCTGAAATCTGAACGAAGTCACCACTTGGGCTTAAATGGGCCACTTAACTTTGAATTTCAGTTTTTCCATTCAACAGGATGGGGGGGACTTATAAATAGCTATCTCTTATAGCCTCTGTAATAATAACAATAATAAAAAAAAGTATATGTGCATATATATATGTGTGTGTGTGTGTATATATATATATATATAAATTTGCTATTATATGAGGGAATCGAAGGAGTAAAACACAGCTGCCTGGGTAAGAACACTGCAGGCAGAGGGAGCAGCAGATGCCGAGGCCCCGTGGTATTAGACACATGGAGTACAGGAGGAACTTATAGGAAGTTAGAGTGACTGTGACTGTGGCAGAGTAAGAAAGGTGAAGGGCACTGACAGGACTATATTAGCGAGTGGAGGTGCATATCAGGTAGACCCCATGGGTTCATGTAAGAATTCTGTTTTTTATTTTTTGTGAGGTAGGAAAATATTGGAATGCTGGGAACCAGCAGTTAGTGTAATGGCTATGTCGCTGGACTCCCACGTAGTCGACCGCAGTTCGAGTCCCGGACCCGGTGGCTTAAAACTCACGCCGGGCGCATGTACGTGCATGCCCAAGATCCCGAGAGGAGAATGGAGGAGAAGGGATTGCAGCGTGACCATCCCCCCTGGGGGGTGATTTCTCGCTTTCTGTCTCTCTGTCTCTCTCTGTCTGTCTGGCGAGCACACGCGCCCTATAGCGAAAAAAACCCTCCAAAAGAATAAATTGGGATGTTTTCCCCCAAACAGCTCCATGATTAGATTGAAATTTTAAACATTTAATTCTTTTAATTCTGCAATTAAAAGATAGTTGCAGAATCAAGGAGACCAACTAGGAGCTTTAGGCCATAAAAACAGTGGGAGTTGGTGGGCCCAGGTGACAGGAGTCTGGATATGGTTAAAAAAAATGAAATAAAATAAAAAGCTTATTCTGAATGTATTTTGAGAGCAATTAACAACAGCATTAAATAATGAATTGAATGTAAATTGTGAAATAAAGAGATGAGTCAAAGATGATACCAAGATTCTTGGTTGGGCTCTGCAACTTTAAAAATGGAGTCTCAGGGCCAGCAGGTGGCATGGGGGTTGGGGGCTCTGCACTCGCACATGGCCCACCACAGTTTGAGTCCCAGACCTGGCAGCTTTCTTTCTCACTTTTCCTCTCTCTCTTTCTCTCACTCTGTCCCTGTCTGGTCAAATTAAAATAAACAAACAAATGAATAAATAAATGAAATGAAATGAAATAATTCTTTTTAAAATATGAAGTCTCCACTTACTGAGATGGTGAGAACTAGAGGAGAAGTAAATATATATGGGAAAAATATGAGAATTTAATGCTACCAACAAATTCCTATATATTAAGCCTGAGGTGACTATTAATAAACATCTAAGTGGAGATGAGACGGTCATTAGCTATAAGAGTCTGGAATTTGGGTGAGAGGTTCAAGATGAAGAGATAAATGTGGGAATCAAGCACAAAGAACTTGCTGTTTGAAGCAATAAGGCCGGGAGAATTCACCCAATAAATAAGCACACATTAAGAAGGAGGTCCAAACGGGGACAGCAGGTGGAGTAGTGGTTAAGGCACTGGACTCCCACATGTTGCCTATGGCTTGAATTCTGAACCCAGAAGCTGAAAATCATTCTGGGTGCATGTGTGTGCATGTCCAAAATCCTGAGAGAAGAGTGGAGAAGGAATTGCAGCATGGCTGTTCTCTCTGGGATGCGGGGTGTGATTTATCACTTTCTCTCTCTTTTTCCAGCAGCACACGTGCCATATGGGGGGAGGTGGGATAAAAAAAGCCCGAGACAGTCTTAGAGCATAATGCACTTTAGAAGTTGGTAAGATGAAGAGAATTATGCAAAGGAATATTAAAGAGGGAGCATGAAGGAGGAGGAGTACCCTCAGAAGCGGTGCCCTGGGGTTTTGAATTAGAGAGGCAGAACCTGTCTAACGTGATGTTAACCCAAGATGAGGACTGATAATTGACCTTTGGGCTTCTCAACGGAGATGTCATCAAGATGCTTTCCTTAATCAACTTTCCCAAATAAGGTTAAGCTATCTCTACATTATACTTAAAAGATTGTTGTGAAAGTATTCCTTTCAAGTTGTGTCTTCTTCAGAATCTTAAGTCTATGTCTTATTTAGTATCTTTGCCTCTTTCTCCCGACACATAGTAGCCACAGAATAACTATTTCTTGCACCGGTTGAGGTTATTGAGCTATAGCTCATGGAACTTCAGAGTTATTGTGACTATGAAACCCCAATGTGAGAATTTTGGAGTCAGACAATTTGCTTTTCTTCACACACAAAAAAAGTATAGGACTTTTTGCCTCTTAGGAGAACTTGGCATACTATAACATAATTGTCGCAGAAGAGGAATACTAAATTTCACCTTTAGATTATTGTATTTATTTAGCTCAGTTGGCTTTGGTGCTTTCCAATTTTTTCATACCATGGCATGCATACAAAATGAAAATGTTGGCCTGCTAATAGTGTGATGGTAAAGGCAACTGGATCCCACATGGCCAACAGCACGTTTTGAGTCCCAGATCTGGCATCTTAAAAAACACACCACGGGCATGCGCACATCTGTGTGCGTGTGTGTGTGTGTGTGTGTGTGTGTGTGTGTGTGTGTCTGTGTGTGTGTGCCCAAAATCCCAAAAGGAGGAGAAATGGAGGAGAAGGAATTTTGGTGTGACCTGTCCCATGGGAAGTACTTTCACTTTCACTTTTTCTCTCTCTCTGTCTCATGAGTGCACACATGCACTCCAACAAATAAAAAAAAGAAAAGAAAAGAAAAAGAAAAAGAAAATGACAATGTCTTACAGTGCACAGGGATGTATTCACAGTGCTAAGAATTGGAGATTGTATTCCCTGTGATTCAGTTATCTTGAGCACTGATAAAAAAAAAAAAACATATTTTGTCACTTAAAACCATTTATGACAAAGCAGTTGAGAAATTCTGGGATAGAGAATGTACTGAGTTGAATAGTTTCATGTCTACCTGGAGCCTCAGAATATGTATTTAGTCAATTCTCTGTTATTAATGACAGCAAAAACTGAGTCCGGGTGACTTACAAAGAGCAGAGACTTATTTAACTTATGGTTTTAGAGGTCTAAGGTGAAGGGATCACATCTGGTGACAGTCCTCTTATTGGTGGGGACACTGCTGAGTCCTGAGGTGGCATAGGACATCACATGACAGAAACTTTTTTTTTTGCAGACTTAATTAATTATCATGAGGTCATACTGGTTGAAGGTGGACCCTAAATCCAGTAACATTTGTCCTTACAGAACAAAGAAAGGCACAGAGATTTACAGCAGAACGCTATGTGATGGGAGGAACAGGTAGGAGTGATGCATCTACAGGCTAAAGAACATCGAGAATGGCCAGCAGTCAACTGAGAGTTAGCAGAGAGCCACATCCTTCCAAAGAACCTGCAGAAGAAACTAAGCCTGCCAAAGCAGTGATTTCACACTTCTGACATACAGAACTGTGAGAGAGTGAATTTCTACCATTTTACACCAGTTTGTGGTAATGTTTATGGTAACTCTAGGAAACCAATATAGATTAGAACACAAAATAATCCAAGATCATGGGTATATTTTGAAATGTAGCCCAAGTTGGTCATTGTGCCTGGCCACACAACAGCAGTAGAGAACTCATTGTTCTCTCTAATGACAGCAATTCATACAATCATTTTATCAAACCACAATGGGATTCACTCCATGTAAGCTCAGTTGCTGGTGTGAAATGCTTTAGGTGTTTGTCTCTAAGTCAGTCCTCAGAACAGCATCAGCAATGGCATCTGAGAAGTCATGAAACAAATTCTTGGTCCCTCCTAAACCTACTGAATTATAAACTGAAGGGAGAATTCCTGTGGTTTAAAAAGAGTGAGCGCTGGGTGATCAAATTCAACACTCATGCTGGTTTTTGTCCAAAACTCACAAGGAACTAGAGACACAGACAAACAGGATAATAAGCAAAGTTTATGAGGGAAGGAGAAAACACTTCCAAAGCAGTGGAAAGGGACCCAAATGGGTTGCCCAAGAGGAGCTGGAGGACAAGGGTTTTTATCTAGCAATAGGCTGGCTCTCTGATGAGGAAGGGGGCTTTAGAAGATAGTTACAAAGTATCCTGAGTGATTTATTACCATATTCTTTATGTGGTCAGCAGACTATAGTGACCTGTATTTCTTGTTAGAATACAGTTACTAAATAGAAACTGTTGCCCTTAGCTAAATTGCTTTGAACACCAATGCAGCCAGCTTTTGAAATTGAAAGCAGCCATTGTAGGTCCATCTTGGGCTTTACCCTGCCTGTGTGCTCAACGTCTCTATCTCCTGCCTTATTAATTGAGACTTCATTAAAAAGAAAAACAGTGACTTCTTTTTGGGGCTCCTACCTTATCTATCTTTAAGTGGGGTCTAACTCCTATTTCACTGTGAGGTAAGCAAAGGAGTTACTAATGTTACATTAAAGGTAAGGAAATTGAAACAGAGAGGTTGGGTAATTTATCCATGATCACATAGTTGGTAATGTTTAAAGCAGAAATAAAGGTTTTAACTCTTCCATTGTATGCTTCATTAACAGCGCTGCTCTGCCTCCTAGAGAATTTAGGAAGCAACAGCAGGTCTCTTGTCTTTGTTGGTGCTGAGAGGGGAGGAGGTTAAACTTAATTCAGAGTATCTTGTGCACTAATTCCAAATTTAAGGCCATACATTTATAACAGACAAGAAATAAATAGCCAGGTTTCTAAGAACATGCATTTGTCCACTTAGCAAAACATGGTACTCTATTTTGCATGACTTTTAAGATCCTATGTAGAATCCTTGTCTCATGACTGAATACCTTCCAAAATACTTACTTGTCAGCTTAATAGATGAAGAAGTGTCACTTCGGAAGTTAGCGAGCAAGTCACTCACAGCTTGGAGAGCCTCAGCATGCATGTCTGCATTCCAGCTTAAAGTTCCATTAAGAATGCAAGTCCATGTTCCTCACCGGGGCACGGTAGAGTCAAGCCACACAGGATCAGATCAAAGACATGACAAGTCATAAGATGGCAACATTTACAATCTCATTTTCCCATAAATTGACAGCAGTCGTGCCAGCTTCCCAGCTCTGAAAAATCCTTGCTAGTGCACTTTCCCATCCTTACATTCATAAAGAAAAAAAAAAATGTTCTTTTTAATAAGTACAGTTCCCTATGTAAGCAGAAACTCCTTCCACACGAGAGTGATTAGATAATGCATCCCAAAAAAACTTTGATTCAAAGTTTCCAGGGAGCAAATGAAGATGCCTATGAGATTCATAATTTCTAGAAATACAAAAGGGGTGTGTGTGTGTGTGTGTGTGTGTGTGTGTCTGCCTTCCTAAACTGAAATCAAAAGTGGAGATTAGGAAAACAAGAAAAATTAAAGATTTTTATTCCTGTTAATGGATTATATTGGCTTGTTTTTCAGGTGTCACAGGCTTGATCTCCGAAAGTGTAAAACTTTATAGTAAATACAAATAATGAACAGAAACGCCCATCTTTCTCTACTAGGCTGCCCTTCTAATGTCAGCCACTGGTGTTTAATGTATTTAGAGGGCAGTCATGAAATACGGGCTAGAATGAAGTGCACTGGTGATGGTGGGCTTTTATAAAACAAGTACAGTGACAGTGCAGTCTCAGCCACTAAACACATTATGACTTATTTATACTTTGGAGTACTATGCTATTCTCACAAAAGAATGAGGTTGTTCTGTATTCATTGATGGAGTAAATTTTCAAGACAGAAAAATGCAAGTTGAAAAACAAAGTTACAGAAAAACATATATAGATGAATTATTTATGAAAAAACCCAAAAGATACATATAAGTCTGCTCATAGGCATGCAAATATTTAGAATAGGAATAGAACAAAGGAAAGAATACAAAGCCACGGACAGTGGAGAGAGATGGGACTTGCAGTTGCAGGTATGAAAAGAAAGGGACCTCCTGAATTTATTTCTGTGTTTATCAGTTTTTATTTGAAAATTCTTACGTAAGAATATAATCATGCTGCTGTTAAATCATAAACTTAATGCTATTAACAACAATAAAGATAATGCTATTAACAACAAGAAAAATATTTCAATTTTCTTGTTTTCATAATCCCCATGTTTGATTTCAGTTTAGGAAGGCAGACACACACACGCATGCACACCCATATACACACACGCAGCTTTTGTATTCCTAGAAATTATGAGTCTCATGGAAATCTTCATTTGCTCCCTGGAAACTGTGAACAAATGTTTTCTGGGATGCATTCTTCAATCACTCTTGTATGGAATGAGTTTCTGCTTTCATAGGAAACTATTTATTAAAAAGAACAAGATTTTTTTACCCACATTTTATTAAGCTCTCTGATAGTCCCTCACAGATAAAAACCCTTATTTTAATTTCTTTGAGTAATTATTTTAGGACAATTTTACTTTCAGGCATCTGTCCCAGAGGAAGATGGCCCTCCTGCCCCACCCAATTGTGGTCATTTAAAGTCAATGTGTCAAACCCACTAAAAAGAGATAAATTAATGATGCACAAAAAAACCTCCAGCTCACTCTCATTCCAGTTCACAATTTACTTTTAGATTTCATAGGGGAAAAAAATGTTGTAGAGTTTTGCATTGAAGAAATCTTCAAAACTATAAATGTAAAACCAGAATTGTAAATTGAGGATGGGAGAGAGTGGTGGTTGGTGATGCTATTACTCACTAAAGCTGTACATCGAAAATGAACAAATGGCAACAAGAAAACAAATGACAAGATCAGGTGAAATGATTATTTTATTAGCCAGTCACTGAGTGGGAATAAATGGCCCCAGGGTCATCACTCCACAGGAAATAAAAGAAAGTCATTAAAGGTGGACCTTGTCTCACTATCCCAACTCTTTAATTTGGCAATGATTATACTAAAATAATAAATATGTACTGAAAGTTAAGTTGCAGTTATATTATGAATCATCTTACTACTTTGTTGCCATATTTCCAAAGAAGGCCTGACTAGGATTAGAAAAGTCCATGTATATTAATATTTTCCTTTCTTCTTTTCCCTCTTCTTTCCAACTTCCTTTGATCTTTTCTTTCTTTAGTTCTTATGGCATAGAGTTTCTCGATATCAACACTGCTGATATTTGGGGTCAGAGAATTCTCCCATGAGAGCTATCCTACACATCATAGCAACACGTTCAGCCTCTACTCACTAGAAGCCATTAGAATGTGCTCAGCTGTGACAACAGAAAGACCTCCAAATATTCACGACTACTAGGCAAAATTACGCCTCCCCTTCCCCCCAACACACACACACACTGAAAACCACTGTGTAGCAGTTGTTAAGTATAACATTTAGTAGAGGAAAATCTTTATCAAACACATCCCATCCACACACCTTGCCAGCCCGTGAACAGATGCCATCTCTCCACCTGTGGGGTAGTGCTTCCTCAGGTGCTATTCTCAGCACCCGGCTCACCTCCCAGAGTGGGAACATACAAGAACTATTAATAATAAACATAATTGCCAAGCTCTGTTCTAAGCATTTTAAGCTTTTTACACTTTAAGCTTTTTATATATTCGAAGCATTTATATTTTAATACAATATTTTTAGGGTTCAGTTTCCTCCTCTGTAAAGAGGAGATGATACTGTCTACCCAACGGAATTGGGGAGCACTAAATAAATAAATGTATCTAAAGCACTTCTTGGTCTCTTAGTAAACATTGTGCTAAGTATTAATGACTTTTAGTCTCATTCTTATTGTACCCATCTTCTCAATTAAGCCTCACAATTGCCCTAATAGACAGAGGAAGCTAGATACAAACCTCTACCTGTCTAATATCAGCACTTAGGCTCATCACTATCAGTGTTGCTTTAAAAAGAGAGGCACTAAAAATAATATTATAAGAGCTACGACTACAATTTTAAATTTTTTATTATCTAGATTTAAGAAATTAAAAGAACAGGTAAAAGTAATTCCTGAATTTAACCCAATATATATAAATGCTATAACTTAAATATGTAATCTATATAAAATATTAATGAAATATTTTACTTTTTTTGTACTAAGTCTACAAAATCAGATACTTATAGCACATCTCAACCTGAACTAGACACATTTCAGGTGTTCCATAGCTGCATGGGGCCAAGCTACTGTACTGGAAGGTACAATATTACATTCAGGACAAAGGACAGGTAAGTACTCTAAGTATGGAAAAATTAGCTCCCAATACACATACAAACACATGATGTGTCGGTCGATGTTTGAGAGTCTCAGCTTCCTCTTAGATTAGACCCTCTATATGCGCAAGGTCTGAGCTAATCATTGCATAGCACATACATGTGGAAATACTCTATATTTATGAAACAGAGGCACGAATGCAAACATGAATAAATGCAGGAATGAATGAGAGGGTGAAATAAAATGAAAACCAAATAGCAGACTGTATAGTTTTGTTGTTGGTTTTTTTTTTTTTTTGACCTTAGAAAAGCCAGATGAGTTAAAAATTGAAAACCTCAATATGAAGATCATTTGGCTGCTAAGAAAAGTGTCAGAGCTATCACAGATACACAGCTCGACTCTCCTGCTGTCGATCCGATAAAATCCTGAATGTTTTTACATTAAAAATGCACATTGTGACTTTTTATGTCTTCATAGTCCCCTCTAGAAATACATGAGTGTGTAAAAATCTTTTGAAATCTTCTTGAAGATAACATTTAAGTCAAATCATTAAAGAAAATGTTATAGAAATAATAATAGAATAATAGCCAATTGATGCAAAAGCTAAGGTCTGGATTGTGAATAACACATCGGAAGTTTGAACCTCAGTTAACAGTCAGTTAAAGTGTGACTGAATATTCTCAGTTGCTTGAGCTATTTCGAGCGCTAGTCCTTAGACGATCTGAGTCTCTTTAAAATGTAAAGTCTGAACCAGGCACAATATTCCAGACAATCTAACAAGCACAGGAAACAATGAAATTATTAAGTCTTTTAACAGACTTGGCAGTTATAAATCTGTTCATTACACTACATTTTAAAACCTCATATTATCAACTCGCTTTTATAAATCATTTTCATACAAAGGTCTATTAATCAATCATAGCCTAGCTTCTACATACACATGTATACTCAGTATACCTACATATAAGTAAACTTAAATGCAGTGTCATGTGAGCTCCTATTAAGTGTTATATTTTCCATTTGAGTCCATATTTCCAAATTTTTAGTCAAAATTCATTTTAATTCTGACATGCACTGTATCGGCTAGTAGCTAACGTTCCTAGGTCTCTGACAAGCACCCATCTGATGAATGATCCACATCTTTATCCAGATGTTTATAGGAACAGAGAATAAAGCAGAACTGAAGAGAAAGTACTGTGGAGAGCTAGCAGGTGCAGGAGTTCTCAAATTTCATGTGCATAAGAATTGCCCTGAGGAGCTTTTATGAAAATGAAAATTTCTGGATCTCTCCTTCAGAAATTCTGATTCAGTATATCTGGAGTAGGACCTAGGAATAGAAAATTTCAAAAAACACCTGTGGAACTATAAATGAAGAACATCCAGATGAGAACAAGTGAGGCTATTTATTCAGAGTTATAGCAAGGGAGTCAACTGCCATCACTTGCATTTGGCAGAAACTCAAAGGCTGACAGCAGGGAGGGAAAGTTTCACAGTGAGAAAAAAGGAGGAAGGCTTTCGATGTGCTGTGATTGGAAGCTGTGGACATGGGAGAGCTATAGATGTGCCAACAGAAGCAAAACATCCTGTGCACTTGATTAGAGGTTCCTGTTTGGCTTTCTCCAGGTGCTTCTAACTTCGAAGCTCTCAGTCAATCATTTGGGGTTTATTCATAGGTGTTACTGGCTTCCTGGCCTCTTGGATACAGGTAACAATCTAACCGCCTGGACTGGTTACTGCAGGGAGTAGACTGACTTCCTTGGCTGGTTGCTGTAGATTGTGGGTCAGAGTTCTATTATAATACATAATTTGGCCATTATTCACTTGTATTTATTGTCTCTTACACCCCAAGAAATTCCAGGAGAAGTTCTCAAATATAGCATGCGAGACACTTAAGGCCCTTACCTTCATTCCCTTGGTTGACTCTCATAAATTACGCTCTCAGATGACATTTTCCATGTGATCCAAGTTCATCAGGATATTAATACAGAGAATGACATATTAGAATAATAATCACATATTCGCATTATCCTTCTTAATTTAAAGTGGTGTCACGTTTTCTTGCACATTTAATTCTCATATCACCTTTATTTATAAAGGACATGACTGTGTATCCTCAAGTGTAGATTCCATTCACAATCAATAGCTTGTCTATTATGTATTCAAGATGAGTTACACTTGTAGCACATAAGTGGACAAAGAAAAGCAAAGGAAGATTTTCCAAGCATATTTCACCCTCAGAACAATGAAGCATGTATTAGGGAAGAATGTTTCACAATATGATTACAGAAAAAATTATAGAGTTAATCAATTAAAATCTGCAGCTATTGCATACTGTCATAATTATCAAAAACAACAAAAACTGACACTACTAATCCCTAAGAGAATGCAAAGCAACGACACTCTCTTATATGTTAATAAAAATAAATGATTGAGCCATTTTGGAAAACAGGTTGGGAGTTTTTATAAAAAACTTGTGTGTGAACATTTATAGATGTTTTATTCAGAAGGGCCCAAAACTGGAAACTCCCCAGATGCTCTTTAATGGGTAAATGAATAAATAGACTGGGTTACATCCACACAATGGAATACTACTTAGCATTTAAAAGGAAAGACTATTGATTCAATAAGTAACACAGATGAATCTTAGATGTATTTTGCTAGGTAAAAGGCTACATAGTATATGATTGCATTTACATGTCATTCAGAAAAGAGGAAAACATGAAGATGGGCAACAGATCAGTGGTTGCTCAGGTATTGAAAGACAGAGGGAAAGAAAACAATATGATCTAAACTAAGTCAACTACATGATAGTAAATACATGATTTCATGCATTTGTCAAAATTCATGGAACTGTACACAACAAAGGGAATTTTTACTGTGTGTAAATTTCCTAAGTTAACCAAGGTATTGAGTGAACCTAGGATGGAATGCAGTCTGTGAAAAATGATTCTATATCATAAATGAATAATTTAAGCACACAGAAAGGATGAAAAGAAAGTAGCTGATCTAAGTAAACTCAAAAGTAATTGTTTGACTGGATAATGTAAACCTAATGTCAAAAAAACTGTATACAAAGTAACACTCTAATTGGTAGATTTGTTTTTCACTGGGGTATGGGTTAACAATTTTGCAACTATTTTATATGTATACTAAGGTCAAACAAATACACAAATAAATTGTAGACAATGGGAAAAAAAACTTGAGGTTCTACTTTAAAAAAGAAAGGCAAAATTTTCTAAGTAGATAAAATATAATTATTTTTAGTGTCTATGAATAGAAAAAAAAATATTTGTAGCAAGAAATGTTGGGTCCTAGAGAGTAACCATACAAAGAAACTGGGCATTTGTAAAGATGATACAAAGAATGAAGCCTATATTTCTTTCTGCTTTTGTTTTAGAGCCTATCCAGACAGCAAGTGCAGTCAATGATAAGATGAAAACTATAATAAACTGTTACAATTATTGTAAATATCAGCAATAAGTGAAATCACTAATTTAAAAAATGTAAAGTTTTAAACTGCCAAGCAAGATTCTATTACTATCTGCTATTGAAGTCAGCATATAGATCACAACATGAGATAGTTTAATTTATAACTGCCAGATGATCAACAGTGATAACTTCTCTGGAGTTTGTGTGCTGCAGAAACAAAATAAAAAACTATGAACTTATTTGCAGCATGAACTTGTTCTTTTTGATGGTGTTTGCACAGATAAAATTGTATTGATTGTAGGATTAGTTTTGATCTACAGATGAGGAAGATACCCCACTTTCTAGTGTAGTGATACCTACACTCTCCGAGGTACTGAGCACTTTTGAGCACTGTATGCTGTTTTGAGTCACTCTGGTTCTTCCTTAATAGAGAATCAATGAGAGCTTTATAATTCTCTGACAGTTTTGCCGTGTAGAGCCTATAATTTTCATCAGAAATGTAAAGGGGTGGGATCAGCAGAAGGTATAATGATTATATAGCTGGACTCCCACATGGTCAACTGCGGTTTGAGTCTCAGACCTAGTGGCTTCAAACTCACGCCGGGCATGTGTGCCCCAAATCCCAAATAAAGAGTGAAGCAGAAGGGATTGTGGTGTGGTCATCCCTCTGGGGGGTGATTTCTCACTTTTTGTATCTCCATCTGTCTCTCTCTATCTGGTGCATGCGCGCATCCTCTAGACAAAATCTCTCTCATAAAAAAAGAAGTGCAGGGACCAGCAGTTAGCTAATGGCTATGTTGCTGGACTCCCATGTAGCCAACTGCGGTTTGAGTCCCAGATCTGGCAGCTTAAACTCACACCGGGCGCATGTGCGTGCGTGCCCAAGATCCCGAGAAGAGAATGGAGGAGAAGGGATTGCAGCATGGCCATCCCCTCTGGGGGGTGATTTCTTGCTTTCTGTCTCTCTGTCTCTCTCTGTCTTTCTGGTGAGCACACACACCCGATAGCAAAAAAAAAAAAAAAGAAAAAGAAAAAAACCTCTCCAAAAATTCAAAGAAGTTGGTAGGTCACCCTGAACATCTTAAGAACCATTGTGTTGAAGTCAGAATTTTGAATATTAGTTGTGCCACTTCTTATTATGGACAAATAACTTTCTTTTTCTAGGCCTGGACCTGTTTCCTTAGCTTGTGATCACTGATAAAAAATCCATTCTCTGCTCATTCAACAGAATTGTCATGCAGATAAAATGTGATTGTGGTGGCATTAATGCTTTGTAGCCTCATTACATAGAAACTACACAAATGTTTGGGCTGGCCTGGCACCACAGCAGCTAAGCACCACGCTTAGGGAACCAGATCCAACATGGCTGACCAAGGTTTAAGTCTTGGCTTTGGGAGCTTGAAAAACATCAAGTAATGAAGGAAAAAAGATAGGAATGTGACCACTTCCCATAGTGGGGGAGCAGCGGTAGGAATTACTTCTCTCTTTTTCTCTCTGGTGAGTGCACATGCCCTCCAGCAATAAATACCTATTTATGAATATCACTCTTAGCAAGAAAAATTTTGACATGAAATTAAATTTTTTAAACTTTCATATTGAGAAAAGCATTACATAATAAGTAATTTGCTACATTCATCAGATGATGGAATTCTAAAAATTATCCCTAGGACTATTAAAATGCCTTCTTCCAATTATAAAATATTCAGTAAAGAAAAACACAAGTAAATTATGGCATAGTATACTTGTTTGACTAAATAATTTTATAGTATCAAAATCACAATTATGAGAGAAAATGGAAGTCATGGCATACTTCCTATTTTCTTGCTTTATTAAAAAATAAATGAAAATGCAAATTCATTCACCCAAAGATACTGGGAATGTTTTTAAATTTTTCAAAGTGTACTACTAGGTCATTAGAAAGATATTAAGGCTGAACATAAAATGAATGAGCTGTTAATGGTAGAATTATGTCATCGGGGAAAGACTGACCTCCTTTCAATCATACCAGGTAGGCAACTATATGTTTTATATATTCATACATGAAGCTACATCTGCTTTTATCAAGTCAATGAAAGCAAAAAATTAAAATTAAAATTAAAATTAAAATTAAAATTAAAAAAATAGAACGCACTAGGAAGTAGGTCATGAGGCCTTTCTAATCTCGGTGCTGCCTATTATTAGCTACCCTGGACTTCAAATCACTTCACCTCTAACACTTGCCCTACCTGCTCCATATAGTATGTGTGTGAGTGTGTGAGAAAGCGTGAGAGTGTGTGTTTGTGTGTATGTTTAGAGAGACAGAGAGCGATGTCAAGTGAAATAAATGAGAAATGCTTAAATAAGAGTTTTTCTGGAATGAGATGGTAATTTTACATCCTGAGACCATTTGCATTACACGGTAAACCTAGAGATTGAAATAAAGCATGTCCACGATATAAAGAACAACACCTTTAAGATCCATGTTTCTTAAGTTATTAATAATTTAACTTATATAATTTCTTAAAAATCATCCATTTCCTTCCTGGAGGAGTTTCTCTCTAATCAGAGGGGTACTCCTCTTCCCTAAGGAATCTGCTTCTGCTTCCCTGCTCCTCAGTCTCAGTGTGGTGGCGAGTAGTGGAAGGACAGTTTTTGGAGCTTTCTCTTTTTCTTTCAGGATCCTCTCAAGAATTTGAGGGTCCCATTCATTGTTCTGAAGAACCAGGAAACTCCCTGTCCATTTCACCACACGCCAAGCAGTCTAGGCAGAACTTGAACACTTGAGATACCCATGATAGCTCCAACTTCAGTTTCCTTCCTGCAAAATGAGATTAGGTTAGATTATGTCATAGGTTTTCTTCTCCCCTGAAATTTCATACCCATGGTTAAACACTAGAAAGAAACCATGGCCTGGTCTGCATGGTTAATGAAGCTGGAGTCCACATGGTTAATCATGGTTCAAATCTCAACACTGGTGAATTGAGAAACATGCCGGATGCATGTGGATACATGCCCCAAATCCCAAAAGGAGAGAGAAATGAGGAGAAATGGTTGAAGCATGATCACAGCACTCCAGTGGGTACATATGCTCTCTCCTTTTCTGTCCCTTTGTATCTCTCTGATGAAGACTAGTATACTCTGGCAATAAATAAATAAATAAATAAATAAATAAATAAATAAATAAATAATTTGTACTTCTTGCTTGGCTTCATGCGGGAAATACTCTTGAGGTCTCTGCAGAACATCAGAGCCACATCAAGAAAGGAGGCTGTTGAGTCTTTCCCATGACCCAACCCACGTTCTGTAGGGTCTGACATTTATACACTTGGGGTGGAGGGCTCTTGAAGAAAAATAATATAATATTTCAAATACAAAATTAAGTACAGAGGTGAATATTTAGAATGAAAGTGAAGAAATCACAAAAAATTACAAATTCTTAAATGTTGAAAAATACAATAAACATCCTAAGATCAAAAAAGGATAATGTTTCCATTAATGAACTTCTGGAACACCTCTATAACACTTTGTTCTACTTTTCTGGATCCATAACCCTTGCTTCTTTACATAACAGTGGTACTGAAATATTCTACATAGAGGAAAATGGTAACTCAGTCTTTTTTCCGTCATGGTAGGGGTTGTGACACTGGACTCCCACATGGCCAACCGCAGTTTGAGTCCCAGATTGGTGGTCTGAGTCATGGAACCGCAGCTTGAAACTCATGCCAGGAATGTGTGTATATGTGCCCAAAATACCAAGAGGAGAATGGAGGAGAAGAGATTGTGGCGTGGCAATCCTGGCTGGTGGTGGTGGAGGGTTCTCACTTTTTCTCTCTTTCTCTATATTTCTCTGTGTCTCTAGCAAGAAAAACAACTTTTTAAAAAATTCATTGTTGGCCTACATACGCACAGTGTGTGCCCTTTAAATGCAAGAATTCTGAATACTCCCACCTCATGGTTTATTGCTGTGAATGCTACTGTTGTATACATTTCTGCTGTGGCGAGGCATTGATAAACATCATATATTCCTCTTACAGCTTTGTCAGTCTGAAGAATAAAAGAAGTGTTTTCTGGGAGCTACTTCTGCTATTACAATAGCTATCAATAACTTCACTAGGCATGACAGTGGCTTTAAATCACATAAATATATCCATAGAACTAAAATAAAATGTATTTCTAATTAAACTTTCCATTATCTGAATTCCAATATTGCTTATGGTCACTCTGATGCCACCCATCAAGAGATAGAGTACTCTGGAGGAAAATTAAGAGAATTCTATCCATTGTCATTAGAATATCTTAATTTTGATCTTTTCTACAAAAAAGTGCCTCCTCACTGGCTTAGAATCACCATGTGAGAGCCCACAAAGGTTATGCTGCATTAGCTTTGTGGTATATCTTCCTCTGTCTCTTCCGTTGGCCCCAGCCTGCCCCTGTCATCATCATCTGAGTAGGACAGAGGCCCAGACTATGAATCCTAAAGGTAAGACTTGGGACTAGAAACTAGAAATGATGAGGAGGAGCAAATTCTAAGAGTTTCTGGAACAGCTCCTAACTGTGCAATAGTCTGAATGAAGTCCTGGCCTCCATCTTGCGTTAAGGATTATACGAAAATGGGTGGCTGTTTTCTTAGAAGAGCGGGAGATAACCAAGATTAGACAAGTAGGATTCTGTCCAAGGAACCTGAGCATTCTATGCACAAGAGGCTACGGCCAGTTGCAAGATAGAGTGAGTATTGAGAACCATGAACAGTTAGTGATCTCTGCGAAGGCTTACAGTAAACACTGCAACATAACTCAGATAGGTAGTAGCACCCCTCCTTTGAAATGTCAGTCCAATCAGAAAACATAGACAAGGGAAAACACAGGAAATAGTCTACAGAGATTCATCTTACATTGTGAATAAAAACAGCAGTCTAAAACTAACTAAACTAAACCAAACCTTAGGCATGTTAGATTGAGGAGAAGATAGAGTTCAAATGGAAAACCATCTGCATGTCCCAGTTAGATACATATTGGGAGGAATTAAAAAGTACCGTAATTGGGACCAGCAGTTAGCATAATGGCTATGTAGCTGGACTCCCATGTAGTCGACCACAGTTCGAGTCCTGGACCCTGTGGCTTAAACTCTTGCTGGGTGCATGCATGCCCAAGATCCCGAGAGGAGAAATGAGGAGAAGGGATTGCAGCGTGGCCATCCCCCCTGGGGGGTGGTTTCTTGATTTCTGTCTCTCTGTATTGAAAAATACAATAAACATCATAAAATCAAAAAAAGAATAATGTTTCCATTAATGAACTTCTGAAACACCTCTATAGCACTTTGTTCTTTTCTAGATCCATAACCCTTGCTTCTTTATATGACGGTGGTATTGAAATAGTCTGCATAGAGAAAAATGATAACTCAGACTTTTTTCCATCATGGTAAGGGTTGTGACACTGAACTCCCACATGGCCAACCACAGTTTGAGTCCCAGATTGGTGGTCTGAGTCATGGAACCGCAGCTTGAAACTCATGCCAGGAATGTGTGTATATGTGCCCAAAATACAAAGAGGAGAATACCAAGACTCTGTCTCTCTGAGTCTTTCTAGTGAGCGCACGTGTCTTATAGCAAAAACCTCTCCAAAAAAAAAAGTACTGTAATCGAGGAAGAAAGGACTCCCATTTTTTTCATTCTTGGTTTTCAGCAACTCAATGATTTGGGCAGGTAAACAGGCAGTTAAGCTCTTCATTAGACCTAAGAAAGATTTACAAATTCTTGCAATTTCATAGCTACAAAACAACTAGAAGAATTTAACAAATATAGTTCTAGTATATATTCTTAAAAGATAAAAAATGCAGTCTCTGCCCTCACAGATCATATATTGGGTTGTTGGAAAAGTCATGATGCATTTTTGCACAGAAAAACAATAATACATCATGACTTTTCTGACAACCTAGTATATTAGGTCATAATTCTAATGTGGAGAATTGCTTGCAGCAACTGTCATGAAAAACACCTGTATTAAAATGAGGGAAACAGAATTGGACAGAGGGAGAAGGTGACCTGCAATGCAGTTGCAACATTAGCCAACTCAATATGCTCTGGAGCCAAGACAATCCTTCAGAGTTGTCTTTATTTGAAGCAACGCAGTCTTTGAATTCCCATAGTGGACAAGTCACTAGATAGAGGTTGACCTGAAGAAGGGATGTACAACCTTGGATGAAACAGCTCTCTTAGGTCAAGGGCTTTTCCCACGAGGACTCAGCCATAAGACTGAGCCAACACTCCCAGTAGCTGCAGTATGAATATCATTGTCCTGAAGAAGCAAACTGGGCAGCACATTAAATTGTCTGCTGTGGACAGCAAAATAAAGACATAAAAATAGAATCTAAAGCAGCACTCTAAGCACTGGAATACCTAAGCCCTAGTATGTGAGTCAATTGTTAGATGAGAAGTGTAGACAAAGAAAAGACATCTTTCCAACCTTCCTCCCCTGTTTGAGTCTCTTCTGAATAGAGACTATGTGCTCTCAAAACTCCTTGTTAAAATGTCGGTGTTTCTTGAAAACTGTGAGGCACCAATGAGCAATTTTAACAATAGTATAAAGATATATATATGTTCAAAGGGCCTATGTTGCAAGTGAGTGTCCTCACTGGAAAACTGAAATAGAGGACAGAGGTTCGCCAAAGGGCATTGGGAGGGCAATGGGACCCTAGAAGGAGATGACAAACTGCAAAAGTCACTTAGGGGAATGAGAGCACATTGAAGTTAAATTTCCTATTCCTTCCTATTTTACTAGGCCAGCCCTGCTGCTCATGTCCTGTTTTGAATATTCTATTTCTGTTTAACTACATTCTGTGATTCTGTCCCCCGATAGCAGATGCTCCACACTTGGCAAACTCTGTGGGCAATTGAAGGATTTGTTTACCTTTGCTCTGAAGCTCTGTGACACTTGTTCTTACATTCTCATACAGGCAACAGAAGGAGAATAAATGCATAACATAGAGAAGCAACTACCGTTACCTCAAAAATAGGCTGGCTGAAAATGTGTTTTCCCTTAACTGCAATTAAATATTTTTTATAATAGTGAATGCCAAATAAGTGCAATGGTCCAAGAGAAAATAGAGAAAACAAATGGTAACAGCCGCCATGTGGCAATCCCAGTTGTATTTAGATATAATCATTAACTTTGCTTCTCTAGAATTCACAGGAAAAAATGATGTTATTCTCTAACATTACTCAGAAATCTTGCAAATTAAGTCTCTGTCAAGTGAATTCAAGATTCGCACTTGAAAATGGTGGACAAGGATTATGAATTTAGCAGGGGTGGGCTTGAGCAGTTTCTTCTGTTTTGCAAAATTTATCTAGCCTATCCTCTGAAGAAAACTGGCTAGCACAGGGCAAAAACCTCTCAGTCAATAATCTGTGGCTTTCTTAAAATAGGTTATTCTGGGACCAGCAGTTGGCATGATGGCTATGTCGCTAGACTCCCATGTAGTCGACCGCGATTCAAGTGCTGGACCTGCTGGCTTAAACTCACGCCGGGGGCGTGTGCGTGCATGCCCTAGATCCCAGGAGGAGAATGGAGGAGAAGGGATTGCAGTATGGCCATCCCCCTTGGGGGTGATTCCTCGCTTTCTGTCTCTGTCTCTCTGTCTTTCTGGCAAGTGCACATGCCCTATAGCAAAAACCTCTCCAAAACAAAAATAACAATAGTTTCTTCTTTGAAGACCAAGATTTGAACTATATTATTTCTATTTTACATGCGTTAGCTGAATTTTTAAATCACTTTACAATTTTGACACAGCAAAGAACTTATTTAGAGTTCTAAAATTACCTAGTAATCTTTCCTTCCCAGTATTATATCATTTTATTTTTACAGACATAACTGAATCCATTAAGGTCCTAAGTTTAAATATACCTGTAAGATGCTGGTCAAAATAATCTTGGAAAAAATCAATTTGTCTTTATTATTTATGTGACATGAGGATTACTTTATGTGTTAGTGAAATTACTTTTTGGCATTGTTAGTTTTTAAAAAATGTGAGAAGCAGTTCCTCAATTATTTCTTTCAATTTGCTAGTACTATTTTGTTAAGTATTTTCTTCCCAGAAACCCAGACAGACATTTTTAAGTGGTAGTCATTTTCTACACATGACCCCAGTTCGATGATTTGCTCTCTCTGAGGAATTCTGATTATATTCTAGGTCTTTTTACATTTCAACTAGTTGACTTTTTTGCTTTTTTGCTCGGAGTCAAGCAGATGAATATGGCCATTCTGGTCCCAATAAAACTTCAGGAAAAGAAGACATATATAACACTTAGTTATCTTAAGACTAATTTCCCCTCTCTTTTATTAACTTCCACTTGTAGTTTGTGAATTATTTTTTATGTTTGATATATATATATATCTACACCAAAGGCAAGCCTTAAAGTTACTCCTAATTTCTCTTAAGAGTAGAAATTAATCTTTGGAGATTGTAATTAAATGTGACTCTCAAGAAAAAAAATTCTATCAGAGTTTCCTATAAACATATTAGATAACACTTAATGAAGCATTTTATGTCCTGTTAAGACTTTATGCCATACAGTATGTGTGTAAAATGGTTATAAAATGTTTTAATATGTTAAAAATTACATAATTTCTCATCTAAATAACAAAATTGAGAATTACAGTATAAAACAGACTACAGGCAAGCATTGTATAATATGTGTTACCCTTAGTCATTACCTTAATATTAATAATACTAATATGAAATTAAATTAAGTTTTCATAAGACCAAAAAAGTCATATTACTGTAAAAATTCAGTCACAGAAAACACAAGGATTTAGAATTCTAGATCAATGCAAATAGAATTTAAATGTGTATGCTTAATTTAACCATATTGGTAAATACTCTAGATGTAGCTTTGTCTTTGTTCTAGCTCTATATAAAATTATCTAATTTTCTTCCTTGCATACAGAGAACATTTCTGAAGTATGATTTTTTTTGTTCATGTGAGTTGAAGAAATTTTTCTATCTCCTTTTCCTTTTCTTTTCTTTTCTTTTTTTCCTTTTGTTATGTGAGGAGAGAGGAATAGGTATTAAGATGGGGACATTCCTGTCAGGGTCTCACTGTGTTGCTCCTCCTGCCCCAGCCTCCCCATCATGTAGGATTACAGGCATCTATCACTGCACCCATTATATTCAGGTTGGCCTGGGAACCAAACCTGTGCCTTTTGTGTGGCTTCCAGATTCAAGGCCAGTGGTACTACCTGTGCACACCATGTCTGGGCATTTCCCCTCTGTAATACATCTTTTAAGTCACACATTAGCCCAGATTGAAGTAAATATCATTCCTATAGAACTGAAGGTTTTTCTAATTATGAAAAGACAGTGCTTTTGAGCTTTTTCTCACATAATATGGAGAAGTTTTAATGATGTAGAACTGCAAACCTTACCATTGAAGCACTCAACTGCACCCTCTTGTAGGGATTTTAACTGTGCCTGAGTTACATCTTGTGCAGAAGCATTTTGTTTAAAATCTATAGAACTGGGGACCAGCAGCTGACGTGATGGTCCTATCATTGGACTCCCATGTAGTCGACTGTGGTTTAAGTCCCGGACCTAGCAGCTTAAAGTCATGCCCGGCACATGTGTGTGTGCCCAAGAGCCCGAGAGGAGAATGGAGAAGGGATTGTGGTGTGGCCATACCCCCACACCACAAAAGCTATAGAACTGAATCATAATATCCCTAATTAAAGAAATGAGGGCTCAAAGAAATACCACCACTGGAGGTCAGTGGATCCCAAAATTTGTTTTTTTTTTTTTTTACTTTTCTCCTTTAACACTAGATAAAATTAAGTATTTGCTGGTGATCAGCCACAGAGGCATTCAAACATGATTCATTTGACTTAAGTCAGCTCCATACTTCATTCATGTATTCATTAACAATGGCCTGCCTCTAGGACTCTGTGACATATCACAGCTTTCGCTCTCAGTGAAGAATTTCTCTTATATTTGTCAGGATAACCTAGGCCACGCCGTGGTAACAAATTAACAGTTGAAATCTCAATAGTCAAACAACACAAAGATTTGCTTATCGCTCACATAAAGGCTAATAGAAATTGGAGGATTCTTAAATTTTGATTTTGCTACATGGTGTGTGTACTCACTGGAGAGAGACAGACAGACAAAGAAAGTGTGAAGGAGGCTGGCCATGCCACAGTCCCATCCTCTCCATTTGTCCTCTCGGGATCTTGGGCATGCATATGTGCTCAGCATGTTTTTCAAACCTCCAGGTCTGGGACTCAAACTATACAGTCGGCCATGTGGGACATAGTCGCTTTTACCACCACACCAACTGGCCCAGAAAAGAAGAATCTTCTAATGGCAATCAGGGCAGGCAACCATGCTCCATGCATGCTTCAGCCCAGTAACCTAGCTATGTCTATGCTGTGGTTTGACATCACAACGACTGCAGTAAAAGAGATTATCGGGAGACCATGAATATGCTTTGCTGTGTTTTCACCCAAAAGTGACACTGGCACTTGTACTATCAACCTGTTGGGTAGACCAGTTTACTGTTCTGGATCTGGAACTGGGAGTATGGACAAGGGTCTTTTCCTATGGTGGAATTCTTGCTATACTCACACTTTACTACTATAAAAGTAGTCATGTAAAATTTACAAAATTTAATCTTTCCTGACTCCTTAAGTGAAGAGAGGATGATAACTGTGGGCACTTACAAAAATTATTTATTGGGGACCAGCAGTTAGCGTAATGGCTATGTCGCTGAACTCCCATGTAGTCGGCCGCAGTTCGAGTCCCGGACCCAGTGGCTTAAACTCATGCCGAGCACATGTGCGTGCATGCCCAAGATCCTGAGAGGAGAATGGAGGAGAAGGGATTGCGGCATGGCCATCCCCCCTGGGGGGTGATTTCTCGCTTTCTGTCTCTCTGTCTGGCGAGCACACGCACCCTATAGCAAAAATTTCTCCAAAAAAAAAAAAAAATTAAAAAAAGAAGAAAACAAATTATTTATTAACTTGTTTGTTTTAATGAAATAACTGCAGTTATTGAATCAGGTATGCAAATAGATTATTTAACTTGAGCCTATATCTTTCTATTTAAAATATTCTTCATGGGCTATTTTTAAAATCTCTTAGGTTTTTAAAGTTAAAAATCACATTTTTCTTAAATTTAACTTAGAACTATAAATGGATCATTGTCTGTTGATGACAATGTGTATAGCATCCTCAACTGGATAAGTGTGAAGTGTGTTTATGTTGGGAGAATTCACTTTATAAGCTAAGTGATATATAATGATTAAATGAATAAAAAAATTAAAATTTAAAAAAAAAGTGTAAGGACTAATATTAATGAAGATATAGTGATTTGCAATGCATCTTTTTCTCTTTCCTAAAGTCCCAGTTTCCCATCTTTCTATTAAACCAGTAGGTGTTAAAATGATTGTTTATCTTCAATTATAATTCATCAGTCATTCATTATTAAACTTTGCAATGTAGTAAAGCCAAGCTGGAAAGCAAAGAGCCATCCTTCTTATTCATCCTTTTCATCTTTCATATATAAGAAATTATTAAATTCTGTCATTTCTCCTCCTTTGATATCCCTCAGATCTGTTCATTTCCTGGCTTCTTCATTGTCACAATATCTTATTTCATGTTTCTGTCCTCTCTGTAAAACTGTAAGAGCCTCCTGATTTCCCTGAATCTCATATTGCACACCTTCGATACATTCTCTGCTTATCATGTACAGAAGAATTTTATAACCACAACACTGTGTGTGTATATAAATTCAAATTCAAGGACCAGCAGCTGGCATAATGGTTAGGTCATTGGACTCCCACATAGTAGACTGCAGTTTGGATATTGGACTCAGCAGTTTAAAACTCATGCTGGGTGTATGTGCCCAAGATCCCAAGAGGAGACTGGAGAAGGGATTGTGACATGGCAAACCCCCCTGAGGGGGTGACTTTATTTTTATCTCTCTGGAGAGTGCAAGGACCCTATAGCAAAGACCTCTCAAAAAAAATTAAATATGGGCAAACAATTTTCATTACCCACTAGATTAAGTCAAACTTAGCATAGACCAGCAAAGAATATCAAAGTGTAATATATGTGTCCTGTTTATTTCTTCAGATTTATCACCACCAACCTTATCCACTGCAGCTATTGAGATCTAACTTGTTCTTCCCAGGATCACATTCCTCTCACTGCTGGAGAGATGGATATGGAGTGATTTCTTATGCCTGAATTACCCTGACCTCATGGCCTCCACTCCCAACTGATTTCTATTGATCCTCCAGGACATGGTTTATCAGTTGTCTCTAAAATTGAGTGAAGTCTTCTTCCTTCAAGCTTTTACACTTTGTGCCCCATCATAACTTTTGTTGTACAAGATGGTAATTTTCTACTTGCAGTGGGTCTTTCCAGTTGCATCAGCATTGTTCAAAGTATGGTCCAAAGGGCACCTTCATTTAAATCAAATTTGTAGCTCTTAAGATTCCATACTAGATCGACTGAATCACAATCTCTGGGAGTGAGGTCCAGGACTCCATATTTAAACATGTTATCCAGAGAAATATGAGGCATACTGAAGTTGGAAAACTATACAGTTGGTTTTAGGTCCTCTTGGAGGCAGACTGAGACTTTGGTATTTTTCCCATTGTGCATCTCCTTTTGCCCACCACTTGACATGGTGCATGACATGCAGACAAGGGAAAATTATGGAAGTTTATCCATGTGCATCTAAATGTCAATACCCAAAAAAATACTGGTCTTCTTAACTCAGCCATAATTCAATCTATGTTTACCTGATTAACCGAAAATATAAAAATAACTTGAGGCTTACATAACTATTGCTAAACTGTTTTACCAAATGTTTCCAATTTATTTATCATTGTCTTTCCCTTACATTTATATTTAAACTTTATTTCTAATCATTATTTAGCAGACATGAAATTTTAAAACAACTTCTGATTTTTTTTCTTCTAGTCCAATTTTGCATTTCCCTTAATATGAAAAGGTAACTTCTAAATATCTTAAATTTTTTCTTCTAAAATGCCCAGCCAAAGTTTTACTATGTAGATTTTATAATTAGCCTGTCTAGAGATATTCAAAATATCTAAGGAATTACTATGTTTATTTCTCATATTAATTCATTCATTCATTGGAGAGATATTTAGGAAGTACTTACTATGTATCAGTGCATTAGGTATTAGGCATACACTAGTCAACACAAGAGACCTTATGGAACTCATATTATTGATGGGAAATAGCCATTAAACAAACAAACAAATATCAATGTTGTTGAAAAAGGTATCTATGTGTGTGTAATACAAATTATGAAATGCTAGGACAGAATGAAATAGGGGTGCAATGAGAGAATAACAAAGGCAAGGGCTTACTTAATGTTCACTCACTGCTTCTCTGGGAAGACGAATTTGAGCTGAAGCTAGAGGATAATTATTTATATTTATCAATGAGAAAGGCTTGAGAAAGAATACTCCTAAACAGAGGGAACAATAAGTACAAAGATCCTAGGGCATAAATTTTCTTGTTCAGGAAACTAATAGAAGTCTGAGATATCTCACAGGTATTCAACAAGACGAAGAATTGCCTAAAAAGAGATTGAAGTCATAAGCACAGGTCAGGTCAGGGAGAGTCTTGCCAGATATAATAAAAGAAGTTAAATTTTCTTCTAATTGTGATAGGAAGTTATAGCAAAATTAAGTAGAAGAGTGGGTGATTGGATTTATATTTTTTAAAAGATGGTTCTAATTTTAAGTGTGGAGAATAGAATTTAAAGGAAGATGGCACTGAATAAAGAAAGTAGGTGGATATTGTAGTTCAGATATGAGAGGGTGAACTCTGTAGTATGCAATGAAGAGGAGAGACAAGAGCAAAGGGAAGCATATTTTGGAGTTTGTGTCTACTACAATTACCAATGGACGATACAAGGAAAGATGAGGCAAGGTACAATTAGGGAGGAAGGAAGCCAAGCTTCTGATTTTAAAACGTTATAATGCCATTTACTATGAGCAGAAATCTTAAAAGAAAATAAGTTGGGAAGTGAAGGATTCATGAGAGTTCAGTTTAGCACATGTTAAGTTTGAGATGCCTCTGAAACATTTAAGTAGAGATGTCAAGGAGGTACTTGATTAATTGGTATAATATTTAAACCACAGAGGAGACGCAAACTGTTATTAACATCTCAGCTATGTTCTGAAATGAACTTTAGCCCATTTCCATTTTCCTTATTATTATTTCCTTTGGCAGTGCTGTTCATTTTTCACAAGCGAAGTAAAGAAAAATCTACCTTTTTACCCTATTTTGTCATTATACTTTAAAAAAACTCAAAAGACAGAACAAATTTATTCAAATTCTAAAGTGATGTCATGTTTGAACTAGAATAAAATGAACATATATATTTAACACTCTGAAGTTCTGTGAACAAAGTATGAATAAATGAAATTAGCATTAGAATTCAAGACAATATATGTATTTATTCTCATTTTGTTATTGAACAGTCCTGATGTTTTTACTTGCCACTTTACAGACTCTAAATTAACTGAAAATTTGCAGTGACAGCTACTTTATATAAGAGAGGATAGATTAGTAACCAAGGGTGGGATAAAGATGCAGTGGTAAAATGTGACACTCTGCAAGGCAATTCACACAAGAAGTTTCCCATTTCAAGTCCAGAGGCCTCTTTGAATACACTTGGCACATGTATACCTATTTTAAGGGCCTGGCTGAAGGCTGGGGGTGAATCACATTGTTAAGATCCTGTTGAGGATGTTGTTTCACTCTCTCACTCTGTGTTTTCTCATTCATGGAAGAAATAAATACATGATCTTTAAAAAAAATAGTAACTGAGCTCAACAAGCATTTATTGATCATAAATTTAATCAATAATAATAACACTAATACATAAATTTTACAAAGGATTATTAAACTGTAGACAAAATGTTTGGTGTTTTTTCATGTAATTTTAGTTTGAATTTCATAAAAGTCTAAAAGAAAGTACTATTATAGTCCCCAAATCACAAATTAAAAAATTAAGGCTTTAGAGAAATTAAATGACTTTTCTGAAAGCATACCGTTAAAGAGTGGCAGAGAAAGACTCGAATTCATTTTGCCAGACATAAAATTTCTGCTATTATCCATTAAATAAGCTGCATAAAAACTATGAAGGATATGAAAAAAATATGACACATTTAAAGTATTTATAATCCAGCCAAAGGAGGAAAACGTGAGGGAATTAAGATTTGCTGAGAGCCTGTCACCACCCTTTGCCATGTCTGAGTCAAAGAAAACATTCCTCTTCCGTAAAACACCCTCTCTTCCTCTTGTTCTACACCTAAAAATATGAATATGGAGCTTGGTTGGGTAGTCATATTTTATAAGATGAGGCTGTAACCCCAGTAGAGTGCTTAGGGTTAGGGTTAGGGTTAGGGTTAGGGTTAGGGTTAGGGTTAGGGTTAGGTCAGGGCTAGGGTTAGGGTTAGGGTTAGGGAGTAGAGTGCTTGGTTTCCAATCTCAGACTGGACTTGATGGAAGAACCTAAGCAATATTCTATACTGCTTAGGTGTCAAGGAACTGATGTCTGTGAAACAGGGAAATAAAGTTTTCTTTGTGCTCAAGCTTTGCTCCCTGGAGGTCTTCATTGAAATTTCATATAAAATCCTAATTAATATGTGTTATTTGAGCTAACCTTTTCTCATTATATTCCCCTGGTACTTAATTGGAAGAGGAAATTGAATTCAGGGATTCTTAGAGCCATGGTCTAAAAATATGGGTATCATTCTATCAGCTATCATCTTAACAGGTGCAAGCTGTTAAGATGCTGCAATTCAGAAGCTGAGGCCACATTAAAGGCCTAGATTCAGTTCCTGACCCAACCTAAAAGAAATTAGACATGGCGTAGTGTACCTGTAGCATTATCTAGCTTTAAGGTTGGGGAAGGAGAATCCTAACACAGTGAGACTTTACCCAAAATATCTCTCTTACACAAACATACACAAATAAACAATTGTTTTTTTAATTCTTAATTGAACTCTATCCCATTGTCTTTAACAACTACAATGAACTTTGAATACAGTTTATCTTCTGCTTTATAGTGCTTATGTAGTTTGGTATTAACTATTATTGTGCCTGCTATGCTCAGATCTCATAGTTTGGGTCTTTAACAACTACAGTGAACTTTGAATACAGTTTATCTTCTGCTTTATAGTGCTTATGTAGTTTGGTATTAACTATTATTGTGCCTGCTATGCTCAGATCTCATAGTTTGGGTCTTTAACAACTACAGTGAACTTTGAATACAGTTTATCTTCTGCTTTATAGTGCTTATGTAGTTTGGTATTAACTATTATTGTGCCTGCTATGCTCAGATCTCATAGTTTGGGGGCTTTTGCCTATTCCAATGTCTTCAACTGTTCCTCATGTTTTTTCCACAAGTTTAATAATTTTACAGTCAGAGGCTCACATTTAAACTTCTGATAAATTTTGAGTTTTATTTTTCTGCAGGTGGATATTCAGTTCTTCCAGCATCATTTACTAAAAAGACTTTTCATTCTTCCACTTGGTTGTTTTGTGTCCTCTGTCAAAAATCAGTTGGCTATATAATAACACTCTAAGGAATACCAGTGGCCAAAAAGTAAATGAAAAACTGTTCAACATCTCTTATGAGGCAAACACAAATCACAACCATAACGAGATATCACTTAACCTCAGTCAGAATGGCTATGATCTAAAAAACAAAGAATGAGAAGTGTTGGCAAGGCTATGGTGAAAGGGAACCCTCTTACTGTGGTGGAGAGTATAAATTAGCATAGTCACCATGGGAAACAATATGGAAGTTACTCAAAAATCTACAAATAAAACTACCATATGACTCAATAATGCCATTCCTTGGTATTTTCTAAAAGGATAGAAAAACACTCAGTCAGAAAGACATGCACACTTTCATGTTTACTGCAACATGATTCACAATTGCTAAGATAAGGAATCAATCTAAGTGCCCAAAAATTGATGACTGGATCAAAAAATGTGGTATATATACATTCTGGAATATTCCTCACTCATAAACAATGATGACACTTATCATTTAATTCAAAATGGATGAATATAGATTTAATGTTAGTGAAATAAGCCAGATTATGAAAGATAAACATTGTACACCTATATTTAATATATACCAAATGTCTGCACTCTATGGCAAAAATTGAATGATTCCAAGATATAATAATGGGGGGGGCAAATGTAGATAACAAAGATGGGTAGGAGAGACTCTGTGTAGTAGCAGGTAGGTGAGAGAGGATCAGGGAAACATCATTTAATAGACAAAAAAGTGTAAAGTTCTTTGTTAAAAATTATATATATAGTAATATCTTTGATTTGATTATCACACACCACATGCATGTTTTGCAAAACCATACTGTATACCATAAAGATGTACAATTCAATATAAACAAGACATTATAAAACAATTCTAAAGACACTACAATAGTTCACACATTCCATAAAAGGACTACCTATTGTTTTATTGTATTACTTATCCTGTTAACTCTTTGTATCTCTGATTTTGATTTCCTCTCCACCCATTTTTATATGCATCCCTTTATATATGTAGATATTATGTACTTGTAGTTCTCATGCTTTCTAGGTGATTCCAACTTTACATTGTCAACATGTTTCCAAACATGTTTTAAATTTTATGTTTGTAAGTATCTTCCCAGGTATGTTTTATTATCTTCATTTTATAAATAAAGCATAGATAGATAAATAGAGAGAGAGTTTTTTGTTTTTGTTTTTGTTTTAATACAGCACCAGATTATGGGCAAGAATGCTTAATGAACTTTGTAATTCTTCAGGTAATCTTACTACTGAACCACTATCCAGACCCTGATGGTCTTTGATGTTAAATAAAAGTCATCATCAATATTCAGATAAAAACTTTGCTACTCAGGATTACAAAATAAACCATAAATAATTAAGTGCTAAGTTAAGAAGTATTTGCCTTGAGTGTAAACATCACCCCTTGAAGAGAAACTTAGTGAATGTACAAATTTCTAAGATGACTTCAAATGGAAAGTGAGACATGGGTTTGTCCTGGAGGAGAGATTTGGTTACTTGGCAAATTAAGTTAAGTACATAGAACCTGAACATAAAAAGTTGCAAATGCACAATGAAGAGTACTTACCTCAGCAAAGCCTGATAGTTTTTTAAAGAATAAGAGACACAAGTATGGTTAGAACCAAAATAAACCAGTTTGTTGAAGGCTGTAAAAAATAATTAATTTTTTTTTTAAGAGATTTTCACTGTAGGGCACGTGCGCTCGCCAGACAGACAGAGAGAGACATAGAGACAGAAAGCGAGAAATCACCCCCCAGGGGGGATGGTCACGCCGCAATCCCTTCTCCTCCATTCTCCTCTCGGGATCCCGGGCACGCACGCACACGCGCCCGGCGTGAGTTTTAAGCCACCGGGTCCGGGACACGAACCGCGGTCGACTACGTGGGAGTCCAGCGACATAGCCATTACGCTAACTGCTGGTTCCCAAAAATAATTAATTTTGAAATTAGCAAAAAAATAACTATTTCTTCTTGGTGATTTTTTTCAGTTTATTAATTTATTTCTTCCATGAGAGAAAAAGACAGTGAAGGAGACAAAAAAAATGGGGTCTTCACATAGCAATCCACCCCAGTCCTGATCGCAGACAGGTGTGTGCACACCCAGAGTACTACGAGAGATCCCAGGACACAAACCTAGGATCTTTCCCATGTGGGTCCAGTTATGTTACACTGCACCACCATCTGACCCCCTTATTTGTTGGTTTTTAACATTGTCTTACCTGTACTGGTATAATATGGATGACCTTTGACTTAATGGAAATTTTCGTGTATCCTTCAAATTTCAACTGAAATACTTTCTACTCCAGCATATCTTCACCAGTATCTCTAAGAAGAGTTAAGCACATCATACTCTCTTTTCCTCTTTCCTCCTTTAATCCTTATCTAGGCTCATGCAGCACTTCTCCTATTAATTCAACAGTTTCTCACTTCTTGCACTCCCAAGTAAACTATGGAAACACTGGAGAAAAGGAAATGTGTTATATGTGTTTTTTGGATCCTCAGTATTCATCTTAATGTGTAGCTCACAGCAGGCACTTAATTGATACTTGCTACCTGAAGAATAAATATGTGAATAGTTTTGAAGAAAAGAAATGACAGTTAAAGTAGTTCTGAAAAAGATGAAAAGAATGGGCTGGAAGAGACATTTAGAAGAAGTTAAATTGTTGATATCATAAAGTGCATTGGGATTATGATTTGGACTGGACCCTGTAGGAAGTGCTTTATGTTGCATGGGTTGCTGAATCACTGATCTTATAAGAATAACCTAATTCTGTGACCCTCTTTCTCCAATGTTAGCCTATCAAAAATCAATAATGAGGAAAAAAATGACTCCAATTTAAATAGATTTGACAAATGAACCAAATATGATTTGATTTGAGCCAAAAGTTATGAAGCAAAATTTATTCAGCGTTTTTCTCTAATGAGGCTCATATGCATATAATTTAACAGGAGTACTCAAAAATTTATTTTTAAATTGAACTGTTCACATCTTTGGATGGTTTTTGGGTAGGCATAGTCTAGAACAATAATTAGAATTTACCATAGAAAAGTCCATTATATTGAAATCTACAAGTGAAAGAATTATAATATTGTTAGACCATAGTTTCTCATATCCATTTCTTTTATTCTCATTTGAATTACTCTATAATGTCCCACAAGAAAATAACATTCTTTGGGGGAGAAAAAGGAAAAGAATGAATTTTCATGATCTTATCTCTAACTATGGCCTCAAGCAGTGAAAGATTTTGAATGTGCCAAACAATTAAGATTCGCTATTGCACCAAATGAATTGGCTTAAATGAATTTTATGTCATACCTGGTGGAATCATTGCATCTCCCTTCCTGAAGAATGAGAAAATTATTAAGAATAGATTTGATGTGGATTCAAGTTAAATTAAACATTAATATTAAAATACATTTCCCTTTAAAATGTGTACATTTTCATCTACTTTATAGGGGAAAAGGAATAATTTAATTGATTTCCACCATTGCTCAATGAATACCACCAGCTGCAGGCAAAATCCATTAGAGGAACATCTCTACCAGAATGAAACACAAATCCAATGAACACTTATATGCAACATTTGGAAATTCAGGCTCCAGGCTGATGGAAGTGATTCAAATGACTGCCTCTCATTAAATGTTGAGAGCAAAACAGAGCGATATGCCAGTCTAAATGAGCAACTCTTTCAACTGTTATACAGGATAGCAGAGTGTCTTGAACATTTCTCTTTTACAAAAGAATTAGGTAATAATCAATGGCATAATTCAACCATTACATAAGGCAATGAAAAAAGATTTAACTACAGAATGCATAAACTAATATACAATGAATATATGCATTCTCAAATGAAAATGCGAGCAAAAGGTTTAACTACAATGCTCAAAAGAGAACTAATAAATGGCATAATAAGATTTTTTTGTTTTCAGTATCACTTTCAATCATTAAATGAATATAAATTTATTTATATTGTATTAAAATGGTATAATGTTTAAGAAAAGCGCTGCCATAACTGAAAACTAATTTTTTTGAGAGGTTTTTGCTATAGGGCGTGTGGGATTGCCAGAGAGACAGAGACAGACAGAGAAACAGAAAGTGAGAAATCACCCCCTACCCCCAGAGGGGATGGCCACACCACAATCCCTTCTCCTCTTGGGATCTTGGGCACTCACGCACACATGCCCAGTGTGAGTTTAAGCCACCTGGTCTGGGACTGAACCATGGTCAACTACATGGGAGTTCAGTGACATAGCCATTACACTAACTGCTAGTCTCGAAACTGATTTTTAAATAGGTTATCTTTGTTTTAGTGGAAGTTATTCAACATATCTCAAGAAATATAACTGTAACTTATTTTCCATCTTAAATATTTAACCAAAAATTTTTTCTTTCGTTTACTTCAGGAAAATTGGAAAAAAGAATAAAAGTGGGTTAGCTCATATATAAAGAATAACCTAAGTATGACTCAACAGGTTGTTCATGGCATGGATCTTTTAAAAATAATATATTTTCTTGTCAGTCAGCAAGGAAAAATAGGGAAGATAGTGCTCCCTGAAGGAACATAGGAACGTTATTGAAAGGAAGGTGTAGGAGTGATTTTTATAGATATAACTGCTGAAAGAATGGCAAGATGAACAATGTGAATGAAGAAAGGCAAGAAATGGTGACGTAATCAAATGTCACCCCAAAAAAGAAAAGAATCTAAGTGGAACACTCTAATTCTCATCTCATGGAAACTCGCAACCCTATATACAGAACAGAATCCTGGCATCTAATAGATCCAGAGGTTTTGAAAACCTCTCCCTCCATGAACTTTGCCTTTTCTATTTTTCATTAATAACCACTAGAGTACTTTGCTACCAGTTGCTCTTAAAGTTACAAATTATGCTCCTCATGCCAACAAAATTCTTCTAATAATAAAAAAAAATAAGCCCTTAGTTCATTATCCTTGTGTTTCCCCTTTCCAAGGAGCCTTCCAGACTAATGGTGGTCAAGAGAAGTGATGCAGACCAGATAAAGCAGAGAGCTAGGAGAAGAGAAGGACAACTGGGGGAAGAAAGTTGATTAGCTTTCATTGCCCCCATTCCAACCTTTCACCACCATGTTCTCTGATGCAGGAAGTTGCCTCGTGTGGAATTCATCACCCAGACTTTCTTATCTTCTGGGTTCTGTTTTGGTTTGGTTAATGAGAGTGGCCAGCAGGAAAATTGGAAAGTTTAAAAAGAGAAACTAATTGAGAATTTCTTCCCCTTCTTCACCTGCTTTTCCATTTGCTGCCTGGATTCAGTAGTCCTAGGTACCATCAGAGCAGCCACCCCTCCTCGGCTCCAAGCTCTCTCAGCTCCACATTTTCTCCTCTTGCCCCTTTAAGCTCCTGGGCAGTAAGGCTTTCCCTGTAGTAAGTTCCTGATATTTTGATACTCTGCCATACCACAGTGACTCATACATTCCTCAGTTAAACCCTCTGCAAGTGTGCCATCTCCTTGCTATTGAGATGCAAACGGACAACCTGAACAGTCTAATAATATACACCACACCTCTACCCACAAGAGTCCTAGAGAAGTCAGAGTATACACCAGGACCATTCGTCAATCCGGAAGGGCTGAGTTGGAAATGATCACTCTATAAATATTACCCCACTTTCTTCCAATGACCATATTCTATTTACCAGAGAAATATCAGAACTATCTAACACTTGCATAACAATGACACTGTTGGCAATAAAATATTGGGTCATCAGGAAAGTCATGACCTATTTTTGTATAGAAAAACATACAAAACTACGTCATGACTTTTCCCAACGATCTAATACTATGTGATATTGGCAGCTAAACAATACAAATAGCAGGGACCAGCAGTTAGCGTAATGGCTATGTCGCTAGATTCCCATGTAGAAAACCGCAGTTTGCGTCCTGGACCCGGTGGCTTAAAACTCACACCAGGCACATGTGTGTGCATGCCCAAGATCCCATGAAGAGAATGGAGAAGGGATTGCGGCGTTGCCATACCCCCTAGGGGGTGATTTCTCGCTTTCTGTTTCTCTGTCTCTCTCTGTCTGTCTGGCAAGCGCACGTGCTCTATAGCAAAAATCTCTCAAAAAAAATACAAATAGCACATATAATCTTCATTCCCGCCCCAAAAATTTTAAGTAGTATTTACTTTATGGTTATTCTACCACAGTTTCTTGTTTATTTCCTTTCCTGCACTAGTACAAGCTTTTAAAACTCTAGTAGTATTTTTTTTCTTTGATTACTTATTGATTTCTATCTCCTTCACAGCACAGAAGCCATGTCTGTATTCTTTCTTGTATTTCTAAGTAGACTACCTGGCATAGAATAACCACCCCAAAAGTATTTGTGAATGAACCACTGAAAATAGGTTGTCTTGGGACCAGGTGGTATTGCAGTGGTACCACAACTGGATGGTTAAGGGAAAGGTTCACGGTTCATGTCCAGAGACCTCCCTGAACACAATGGGCATTCATATACCTATGCTCCAGGGCTGGCTGAGAATGAGGAAGGATCATGTTATGAAGAACCTGTTGAAGGTTCTCGGGTCATTCTGTCTCTCTAGATCATGGAGGAAGAAACAAATAAACTTTAAATATATCAGTAACTAAATTGGATGGTCAGCAAAGTCCACTAGAGAGCTGGGCAACTAGTTGCCAGCCCATTTAACACCTCCAAGCACATTATGAAAAGACACATCTTCCTCTAGACATATATGCCCCTTCCTTGGGCATTACCATGGCCTTTGTTTCCATGGCAACCATCCCAGTCCAAAGTTTCAGGTTCTCTCATTTGGTTTACTACAAGAGTTTTTCAATATGTTTTCTGCCTTCATTATCTTCCTTTCTTAATCTTTCCTGCCCTCTGCTATCATATTAATTACAATGAATGTTAATTAATATGGCCCAGCAAGCTGCACAGAAGTTGGATTTCAGCCCCCATCACCATCTTGCACTTACAGTTTCCACAGATCTCAACTGAATGCAGTGACCGGTTTGAGGGGGCAATATTTAAACAAAGGCCTGAATGAAATAAAGTATAGAAGAAATAGTACTAACTTTTTTAAAAAAGTAACCCCTAAAATTACAGCAATTTAGCATGTTATAGGCATGGCAAGGAGAGAAGAGTGATAAAATGAGCAAGAAGAAAGTGTTAGGAAAAGAAATTGGTAAGGTAGTCTTTATAAACTTAATCAGGACTTTGCACTTTAAAAAATTGTTTATTTTATTTGTTATTGTTTTCATGATTTTTTAGTTTGCTATAGGACATGTGTGCTCACCACAGAGAGAGAAAGTGAGAAAGTAAGCCACCAGGTCTGGGACTCAGATGATGCTGGGCTATGTGGGAGTCCAGTACCCCAACCACTACACTACCTACTAGCCCCAGGATTTAGAATTTTTATTTGAAGTATGAGGAAAAGACATTTGAGTAAGAGATTATTCAGGTTCCATGGAGAAGGGATCTGCCAGGTTGGAAGATATGGTCAAAAACACAACTAGTTAAGACCATCTAATCCATGCCAGTCTAGCAGCATCAGCCACACCAGGGAACTTGCTAGCAATACAGAATCTCTGGCTTCTTTTCAAATTTACTGAATCATAATCTGCATTTTAAATAAGAGTAACAGGTGAATTATAAAATGACAAGGGATGGTAGGTGAGAGGGGAAAATGAATGATCGGCATTGCAGGAAGTCAGTAAAACAGGTACTGAAAATAAAGAGGTTGGAAAGTTAGGTTGGGCTCATTGAGAAGATCCTTGAGTACCATGATTAAAAGTCTGAAGCGTCCTGTCCAGAGAAAACATTTACAGATTGCCACAACATTGCTGTCTCATAGGAGTTGAGAATTCACAGCTGTAAAATTATATATATATACACACACATATACATATATGTACATACATACACACACATAGTTTTTACTATAGGGTGCATGTGCTCACCCTCAGGATTATGGACTCCCACTCATTCACACACACACACAGTCTGTCTTTTAAGCTGTTGGGTCTGGACTTGAATTGCACAACTAATCATATGGAATTCAGCCACATTAATCACCATACTACCTGGTTGTCCCTAAGCGTGTGTGTTGTTTTTTTTTTTTTTTAAAGATCACTTTATTGTCTATTTGAAATAAAACCTGATTGCCTACCCTTACTCACCCCTTATTACTTTGTATCTGTTCTCAGAAACCCTGAGAGATGCTGAACAAAATGAGAAACAAAATAGCCCTTGTCAATGTACATCAGTGAGTTGTTTATTCTTTTCATTTCTCGTGTTCCAGAGGCCAGGTTAAACTGCAAATGTGTTCTTTCTAGGAACACAACTGTGATCAATTACAGGCTTCTCTCCCAGTCTTTGTCTTGGCATAAGGCTGTTCCACCTTCTTCTGCTTCTTATTAAACTCACTAAGTAGGGTTATTTGGAATTCACCATGAGAGAAGGGTCATAATAACAGAGAAGCTGACAAATCTAAAATATGACTTGAATATTAATTTTTACTACAATAATACTTCATAAGATGATTTTTGTTTTCCTTGTTTTGTTCACCTTTTCTTGCTGACATTTCAGCAATCAGGCCTCAAGAAGTATCAGGATGGATAGACAGAGAAAGGGTATACCCAGTGACCTGAGATGCACAGAGGGAGGGTATGAAATCAAGGTTGGCATATTCAGTAGAACAAACAAGAAGGTTCAGTCAGATGTCTTGGCTTAGCAAGAGAGTTGGCATCAAAATCTTGGCAGAAGTTCAATGTGTAGAGTCAGAAGTTCACTGGGGAAAAGCTGAGAGCTGAAGAAACGGAGGCAATCAAGAGCCAGACTAGGAAGGATCTTATGCATACGATGAGGAGGCTGTGTTTCACCTTGATCTCTGAGAAGCATTCATATCCACACTTAGATCTCTTCCACCATTTCCATCCAGGTCACGATCAATTCTCATCAACAGAGCCTAAATAACCATCTGACTTTTATCTTGACTTATCCCAGCCCCCAACTCTAATCCATTTCTCACAGAATAGCTAAAATGAAGTGAAATCTCTTCTCTACTAAATATCCTTTAATGACTTCCTCAGGCAGACTACTAATGAAGTCCAAATGCCTTACTATTTGGCCCCCAAATAACATACTGGGGTCACCACTTTCCCTTCTACTTATACAGTGCCCTGCTTTTGTTCCTCTAACGTGTCCAGTTATTTCCTATTTCAGGGTATTTTCTTCAAACATTCCATTTGCTGAAATGTTTTTCTGCGCTCTGTTCTACCTCAAGATTACCAGATCACTTTCATTCTTTTAAGTTTTGGATAATAAAACATCTCAAGAGAGACCTTTTCCTGCTTGTCCCATCTAAAGTAGCCACTGTCTTGACTTTCTATAGTATTGCTCACTTATTTCCTTCACGCATCTTAATCCAATCCAAATCAGGCTATCTATTCATTTACTTGTTTATTATGCCTCCCTGTGTTAATTTTTCTATTGCTTTACAACAAACTTAGCAACTTAAAACAGACACACTGGTTATCTCCAATTTTCTCTGGCTCAGGAGTCCAGTTGGGTTTAACCCTATCCTCTACAAGGTTGCAGTTATGGCTGTCATCAGAACTGGGATTACAGCCTGAGGTCTGACTAAGGAAGGCTTTGCTTCCAAGCTCACTATGTCATTGGCAGAATCCATTTACTCCAAACTGTAAAGCTGTGGGGTGTCAGCTAGAGGTTTCTCTAAGCTCCTTGGCACATGGCTCTCCACCATAATCCCTTAGTTCTCTATGGCCAACAAGGAAGAAAGTCTTTAGAATACGACTGCTAGCAAGATGAAGTTTTACATAAAATAATGTGATCATGCCAGTGCCATCTCATCACCTTTGTCAGTCTATTGATATGAAACGATTTTCAAGTCTCACTGATTCTCAAGTAGAGGGGTTATATAAGGATGTGGACATAAGGAGATGGGGATAATAGCAGCTGTCATGAAGTCTGTTCACCACAATCTGATCCTACATGCAAAATATTCTCACTCCCCCCAGCCCAAGGTTCCCATTATATCATCCTATTATGGCATCCTACAACTCTCATTGAGGCCCAGGCAAGGATGAGAGATGTGGATGTGATCCAGTAAGTACAACTCCTGGAGCAGTTCATTGTGAACCTATGAAACAAAGAAGACAAGTCATCTTCCCCCAGTATGCTCCAGCTAGAATCTTTACTCTGTGAAATCAAATACTAAGTCAGTCTTGTTCTTTGCTTAGCTCCATATTGAGCAGTATACCTAATTCACAGCATATCATTAAACAAATGCTGCTTATAATGAATGCACAATTAAAACCCAGCAAGCAGGCAGAGCCTGGTTCTGAGGTCTGACACATGAGACCCAGGAAATAAAGCCCAATGCTGAGAAGCAAATAATCAGATACAGAGGACAACAGTTTGAACATGAAACATGAAAGGATAAAAGGAAAGAAGGAAGGAAGGATGGAACCAGTAATGATGAAGATACCACTGAACCAAGTACTCATGTTATTTCATTAAGCAACTCAATAAGCTTTCATAAGAGCTTCCTTTTTTTAAGAACTATCTTTTAATTTTAATTTATTTATTCATTCATTTATTTTAATTTGACCAGAGAGAGACACACACACAAACACACAGAGAGAGAGAGAGAAAGTAAGAATGCAAGCCACCAGGTCCAGGACTCAAACCATGGTTGACCATGTGGGAGTGTCCAGCCCTTAACCACCACGCCACCTGCTAGTCCCTCATAAGGGCTTCTTCCAATGCTAAAAAATATGCACCAGAGGTCCAATTGATAAGAAACCGACCCTTCCTTCAAAGAATTTATAATGTAGGAAAGACACAATATAAAGTGACAAATAATAAAATAAATAAATAAACAAATAAAAGTTTAGTAAAAAGATATGGTAAAAATAATTATTCTCAAATGGTGGGGTATTAGGAAAATTATCCCAGAATATATGACTTCTGTGCTTAGTCTTGAAGGTTGAGTAAGAATTAACTCAACAACTATGATCTGGGTTGTAATGAAAAGGGAAGAATAGATGTATGATGTGTGTTAAATCCCAGCAGAGAAAGAGAATATGGGATAATCAGGGAACATAAAAGGCCGGTATGTAGAGTTAGATGGGGAAAATGTTAAAAGTTAGCCAGACACTTGATTGTAGTATGGAATTTGAACCTTATTCTGAATATAGTGGAAATCCATTAAAGAATATCAAATGAAAAATTTTAAAATAAAATGTATGCTTTAGAAAGATCATTCTGACTTTGTTGTACGCAATCAACTGGAGAGGGAAAGATCTAAAAATAGAGACTAGTTTAATAAGTCATTGTTGGAATTTAAGTAAGAAATGGAGAAAGATTGGGAAGGTGGAGGCAAAAGGTAAAGCTGAGCAATGCTGAAGAATAAAGAGGAGTTAGTGATTTTTCGAATACGTATGGGAATAGGTTGGGGTTGGTGAGAGAGGGAATGAGACAAAGAAGACATAGGAATGAGTTCCAGTAATTTTTGAAAACTCAGTGGATAATAGTACCATTTGATGTTGTAGCAAACAAAGTAAGAGAATAGACGCAAGCCAGAGCCTGGGTTACGTGGAGCTGAGCCAGGCTGGAATATTTTAGTGTTGAGTTGCCTCTGGGGACTTCCAAGTGGACAGACCTAGAAGGCACTTGGATATACATGGCTCTAGATCTCAAGTGAAAGATTTGACCTGGCTTCCTAATGTTTCTCTAGCTGAAGGAAAAGGATGGCCACAGAGTATAAGGACTAATAAGTGAATGACAGTGCAAAACTGAGAGATGAGTAATGTCTGCTACAAAATTCAGAAATATTCAAAGACAAAATACTCAGCAAATAATTTCTTGAATATTTTGTCAGCATTTCTCATTTACTATTCCGCAGTATAATATAGACTTCTAGTTGACATGGCAAATTGTGTTTTTCTCTGATCACAATGGAAATAATATTAAAATGTCAATACTGTATAAAAAGTTATAAATCCTGGGACCAGAAGTTGGCATAATGGCTATGTTGCTGGACTCCCATGTAGTCGACTGAGGTTCAAGTTCTGGACCCCGTGGCTTAAACTCACACCAGGAGCGTGTGTGTGTGTGCCCAAGATCCCAACAGGAGAATGGAGGAGAGAAGGAATTGTTACATGGCCATCCCCCCTTGGGGGGTGATTTTTCGCTTTCTGTCTCTCTGTCTTTCTGGCAAGCACAAGTGTCCTATAGCAAACGCCTCTTCAAAGAAAAAAGAAGGAAGGAAGGAAGGAAGGAAGGAAGGAAGGAAGGAAGGAAGGAAGGAAGGAAGGAAGGAAGGAAGGAAGAAGGTATAAATACTAAGAACAAAGGAAAAAGGATGGGATGAAAGTCAGTGCAAAATTTCAACAAATATTAACACATAGAAAGCAAGTAGCAGGGTGGCAACTGACTTATTAGGCAAAGGAAGTTGAAAACTAGCTTAGACTTTGATTCAAAAATGAAAAGCACCCATTTTCCTATGGATCACTGGAAGGATTTAGACCTTTAGATTCCAAGCATATTTGGTTGGCCACAGTGAAGTATGGAGCTAGCAATTGGTTGCAAAATTCTCCTATAGAGTAATGAGACTACCACTTTCTTGTGCATTCATCCTGCACAGCCACGGTCCACTTTCCAGCCTCCTCAGAAAATCAGATGTTTAGTCTCTGAGAAATTAATCCATAGAGACATCAGAGTAGAGACAGCAAAGACAATGGAGTATGACAGTGCTAAAAAAGAGGAGAGGTTAAGTATAAACATATATTTCTGAATAGTATTTTATTATAAATGTTCCAGCATTATTTTATTTTTAAGTAATACAGAGGTCAAAATTTGATAAAAATATAAATTCTCTTAATAAGACTATCAATATTTCAAGAAATCATTCTCACATAATTAAAAAAATAAGAAAGATATAAGTAAAACTATACAGAATTTGTGACACTGACAGACTTTGAAACAATGTTCTTCAATTCGATAGTGAAGCAAGAGAAAAAACAAAGCACTAAGATTGGAAACAGCATCTCCACAACTAGGCTTCCGGCCAACTCTTTCAGGCCCATCAATGGTAACAAAAATCTCAGTAGGGAATAAATTCCTAAATTCTCCAGAAAATTTAGATCTTTTCTTCAAATTTCTCATCCCTCTAGTAGAGTACTCTCTCAATGAAGGAGACTGAGAATTTCTTCAAATCCAAAGATGTTGGTTGGGAAGATAGATTCTGAACAGAAGCTCAGTCCTGCTCTTCAGGGAGGCTACAATTGCCTTCTTTCAGCTGCTGAATTCCCAAACCTGCCATACCCTCAGCTTTCCCAATATAATCTCAGACTCAGATTACAAAAAAAAAAAAAAAAAAAAAAAAAAAGCCTCATTGCCCTTACCCTGCTACCTAGAATTGGGTGGCCCAACCAACCTGTCCAAATCCAATTGCTATAACTCTTTGCTTCTTCTTTTCCAACCCAAATCAGCAATATTGAGACCATGAAACTCTTCTCTGATATTACTGGACAGTGTTGTAGCTCTGCTGTTATCTCTGTGGTCCTGAGCACTTCAACCACCATGCTTGTTTGTTGTGCTCTACATTGCAGGCTTGAGGAAGAAGCCCCATTTTCCAGAATGGAGAGCTTCAACTCCTATCCCTAGAAAACATCTTCTTTACTTTTTGTTTAAATACATGGTTTCTTGGTCACCTCACAATTATTTCATTTGTCTTCTTAGATTCTTCCTTTGTTCTATTATTTTCCTTTACTTCAATTGATTTTATAAGTAGCTCATTTCAGTTTCTTTCTCATTCATAATCATAAGCTTCTGAAATTATATGCTCATAAATACACACACATACACATGCATGCACACAAAAGTGCTCATTCCCGGATGGCAGTTTTACTGTTACCATAGAGACATATCAGTTTCCTATCAAGTGAGAGAGATGAATCATGGTTCATGAATATTTATTTCATTTTATATTTGATTATTCCATTTTTAACATCTGTGGCAAAAATGGATATTTTGTTTTTAATATCTTTTCAGTTCAACTTTTTCCTTTTAAAGATAGCACTTTATTCACTGGGGAAAAAAATAATAATGAAACAGGTTAATGTTATTTGGATCATTATCCCAATAAGCTAGTTGCTAAATTTGTGGATACAGAGTTACTAAGTATGAAATTTGGGTGTACTGTATTATTCTGTTAGTTAACTAATGTGCTCACCGGAAGAATTCTATATCAATATTAAGGATTTAAAGACTCATGTAATTGATCACAAAAGTTATATACCTGTTATCTGCCTAACACAATTCTGTGTCATACATTTGAAAAAACTCAGAAAATATCACTAAATCAGAGGATTTCAGTAACATTCACTACATTTTAGGGGTGGTTCAATGGTTCTTATATTCCTTTATATTTCTGGATCACTCTTCAGTTTTTGAAGCACTTTCACATATGTGACAGTGTTTGAGCATTCAATCTTCTTTATTATAGAAATAACTCTTTTGCTCATCTTTCTTTTTTGTGCTGCATTAGAAAGTTAGGATGCATATGTTTCCACCTCCTAAAAGTATTTGAAGCTTCAATTTTTCTTGTCTTCAAAGAAATAAAACCCAGTTATTGTTCGATATTAATTCTATCTTAGTTTAATGGACTAACAAAGACTTTATAAAAGCAAATGAAAATAGAGAATTTTAAAGGTGATAAACCTTCGTGTGAATAAAATAGAATGTAGTGAGAAAATTAGAAATGAGGAACAAGTTTAATGATCAGAAAGGGCTCTGGTAGTCTGAGGAGGAGGAAAAATTTTGACCAGAGAAAAAGTCAAAGAACAATAAAGGTTTGTTCAGGGGTAGGAAATGGTTTCATTATTGACTGTCCCCCTACCCCGGAACTGATGACTTTTCATGGTCCCTAGGGCATCTCTAAGCCCAGTATCCCATAATATCCACAAGTCCAAGAAGTCCACAGGACACTCAGGAGAATGGTAGTGAGGATGTTCCACATCGGTACTTGGGAGCTACATCAAATGAGCTCTGGACCCTTTTGCTGGGACAGAAATCCCAGGTTTGGGACACCATGTTGACCATATGCTCATATTATCTCATTGCTGCCCACAAGAACACAACTAAGAGGGTTATGAGGGCTTTCATTATCCTCCTATCTACAGATGACGATAAAGGCACATGACATGGTTGAGAGCATGGACCCTGGTGATCGAAAAAATTTGAACTCTAATTCTGTGTCGTCCTTTTGGAAGCTGTGTGTTTACCAAGTCAACTTCTTTTTCGTCATCTGGAAAAAATAGAAAAAAAACATAATAAAACTGGTCTTAGAGAGCTGTTGCTATGAGCTCACACAAATAAACTCATGAAAGAAAATAAGGTAACCCAGAGGGTAGATTATAATTTAAAAAATCCATAAATTGTAACTTATCATTATCATTAGATAAATCTTGGTCTACCTCATGCTCCTTTTTTATGCATTTCATAAACCACAGGAAAAAAATAAAAATTATTTTTCCACTGAGTATCCAGCCACTGTGGAAAACAATTCAGAGATTCCTCAAAAATCTACAAGTAGAACTACCATATGATCCAGCAATCCCACTCCTTGGTATCTACCCAAAGGACAGAAGAATATTTAATCAGAAAAGTACTTGCACATCGATGTTTATTGTGGCACTATTTACAATTGCTAAGTCATTGAACCAACCCAAATGCCCACGAACAGATGAATGGGAAAAAACCAACAACAACAACAACAAAACCGTGGCACATATACTCTATGGAATACTATTCAGCCATAAAAAAGATTCTGGCTTTTGACAGGAAGTGGATGAATATGGAACATTTACTCTTGAGTGAAGCAAGCCAGGCTATGAAGGAGAGACACTGTATGTCCCCAATTACTACATACCAAGTGTCCACATTCTATGACTGAAACTGATTGACTAAAAGATATAGAAACACAGTATATGGATGTAAATACCAGATATAGTATGTGTAAAAGAGTAGGGTCTGAGGAAGGGCATTTAGAAGAAAATTAGGGAGGTAAAGCATTAATGGGACAAAGAAATGTGGTATTATCTATTGAAGATATTTTATGATTTTATCAACTGGACTAGGGAGAAATGTTCACCTGTTGAAATATTCGTTTTGTAAGCTAAATAATGTGATTGAATATATAAAAGAAAATGAAATAAAAATGTGGAAAAAAAGGAGATTATAATAATTGGCAAAATGGCATACTCTTTAGTCCTTAAAATTGTAATGTTGTTCTATAATTATTAACATAGAATGCTATCCTTGGAAGCATTTTCATGTTTATAAAAAAATTCAATACGAGGAGCCAGCAGGTGATGTGATGGTTAAGGTCACTGGACTCCCACATGGCTGACTGTGGTTCAAGTCCCAGACATGGTGGCTTGCTCTCTCTCTCTCTCTCTCTACCCCTCTCTGGTCAAAATGAATAAGCAAATAAAGTTAAATAAAATAATTATTTAAAAAGTAAAAGAAAACTATTTTATTGAAAATGAAAGAAACTTGGAACCAGCACAATGGCATAACAGTTATGTCGCTGGACTTCCATGTAGTCGACTGCAGTTTGAGTCCTGGACCTGGTGGCTTAAAACCTATGCTGGGTGTGTGTGCGTGCGTACTTAACATCACAAGAGGAGAATGTAAAAAAAGAGATTGCATGTGGCCATCCTTCTTGATGGTTGATTTTTCACTTTCTGTCTCTCTGTCTCTCTCTGTCTCTCTGAAAAATGCATGTGCCTTATAGCAAAAATATCTCTCAAATAAAAAAAATAGCATCTTACAATTACTTTATACTTGATCAATTCCTGACTAACTGCTCTACATGCATTGTCATATTTAATCCTCACAAAACTCTCTGAATTATATATGGAATTATATACGAAAATTGCTTTTTTAATTTGATATTATTTTAGCATAATACTGTTAGAATTATACCCATAGGGACCAGTAGATATTGAGTGCCCAAGATACCAAAAGGAGAATGGAGGAGAAGGGATTGAAGTGTGGCAACCCCCCGGGAGGGGGGGGGCGTGATTTCTTGCGTTTAATGTCTCTGTCTCCATTCCAGGGCTCCATTGGGTTGACAATCACTTAAAGTTCTGTCAAAAATAGAAAGAATTCGGGAACCAGCAGTTAGCGTAATGGCTATGTCGCTGGACTCCCACGTAGTCGACCGCGGTTCGTGTCCCGGACCCGGTGGCTTAAAACTCACGCCAGGCATATGTGCGTACATGCCCAAGATCCCGAGAGGAGAATGGAGGAGAAGGGATTGCAGCGTGACCATCCCCCCTGGGGGGTGATTTCTCGCTTTCTGTCTCTATGTCTCTCTCTGTCTGTCTGGCGAGCGCATGCGCCCTACAGTGAAAATCTCTCAAAAAAAAAAAAAATAAAAAAAATTTGTTTCTCAATAGGTTTAACAGAAACTCTGTATCTTTCACGGTCTCTCATCTTCCATTGACTCAGTAGCTATTAGGAATGTGAATTTTTCTCTCTCTTTTTTTATTAATTTCCCAGGCTTGATTTAAATAACTGGTCCTCGTGCCTGAAGAGGGAGTCAACATGTTCAGGAGAACATGGACTAAGAATGAGAAGAAGTTTGGTTCTCTAGAATAAAACTAAGCTACTTGCATAAAAAAATAAAACCAGTGGATAGTTTGGGATTGCTTGCATCAGAAGAAGCATCATGATTTTTGGATCTGCTGGGATTCACAAGCAACGAGATAACGAACTAAAACCTTCTGGACAATACTTACAAAGAAAACCAGGAGACAAAGTATTCTGGTGAAAATGAAAAAAAAAAATGTAGATGAGGACAAACCACCAATAGCAACATGATATTTGTCTTATAGGAAGAAATAGATTCAAGCAAAATAGTATCTGGTGAATCTGAGAGCAGGAGAATCTCAGAATAGCTGACAGTTCTAGAAAGCAACATGGGACAATTTGTGGACAAAACTAGAATAAATTTGCCCACTGTAATAATGGCTGACTATAAGTAAAGTCTGAAGAGATGGGATAGTCTAGTACATTTGAACTTTAAAAACAGATCTCTGGAACTTTCTCCAGGAAAGATGCACAATCTATGAAGAAACTTTTAAGAGTGGAATTATTTAATCTTAGAAAGGACATCCCAAAACTTTTTCCTAGTTCTATTTATAGGAAACAAGTCACTAGTGCAGCCTTAAGGGAAAAGATTACACAGAGCTTGAATAACAAAAGGTAGTTACCCTTGGGAGTCATCTTAAAAACTGTCTACTGCAGAGTTGATTCTAAGTGACAGGGAAGATTGTGCAGAAGAGCTCATCATCCAGGTCTTGAAACATGAGTGTTCACCTGGCAGACAAAGATGTAAAGAGCATTCTACATAAAGAACACAGCACAAACAGAGATTAACATCCTGGAAACACTTCTCTTTCTGGAAAAAGTAGAACTAGAGTACAGACCATGAATGAATGCTTCTAAGACAAGTCTGGAGATATAAAGAAGAGTCAAATTATAGAAGGCCCTGTGTCTTCATTCAAGCTGATATAACAAAATATCATAGTCTAGTTAACATAAACAACAGAAACTTGTTCTGAAGGTCAGGAAATCCAAACTCAAGGTGCCATCAGATGCAACATC
>NW_006160059.1:1224768-1248923 GCF_000334495.1 Tupaia belangeri chinensis
AAGTTTTTTTATTTTTTTATGGGGTAAAAAAAAAAAAAAAAAAAAAAAAAAAAAAAAACTTTCCCATCTCTCTTCTTAGAATGACCCTGAACTATCATGAGAGCTTCACCCTGAAAATCTCATTTCCCAAAGACCCTCCCCCAAACATCGTCCCATTGGGGATTGGGGTTTCAAAATATGAATTGTGGGGAGGTTTAGACAATTTAGACAAATGGCCCATAACAGTCTGATATATCATGGTCTGACCCTTATGTTGCAGGCAATAAATTACCTACATTTTTCCCAGATTAATTAGTGTTGATCATATTTGGAGAGTGGTCAATGTCAGACATTTTTCTAGCTTTGTTGCTTCTTCTTTCCATTCATAAGAACAGTCACTGTGAAAACACTGTAGCTTTTCACTTAGTCCTGTTTCCTGAAGTTTGACATATTCTATCTTTTCTTCCTTTTCTTTTTCTTGGAGAGGTTTTGTTTTCGCTATAGGGCGCATGCGTTCGCCAAAAGGACAGAGAGAGACAGAGAGACAGAAAGCGAGAAATCACCCCCCAGGGGGGATGGTCACACCGCAATCCCTTCTCCTCCATTCTCCTCTTAGGATCTTGGGCACGCACGCACATGTGCTCAGCGTGAGTTTAAGCCACCAGGTCTGGGACTCTAACCATGGTCTTCTACATGGGAGTCTAGCAACATAGCCATTACGCCAGCTGCTGGTCCTGACATATTCTATCTTAAGCCAATCTCTTGTAAACACAGACTGATGTCATTAATTACAATGATAAAGTCAAACAAGTTTAATTTTCAGTATAAATTTTTCAGACTCAAATTATGGAATTAAAAACTGGTATCTATTGTATAATTCTTACATCCCTTTCCCCCAGCAGTTGTTTAAAGTGAAATAATATTGAAATATACAATTGGTAATAAACAAAGATATTTCTACCTTGATTTTTCAAAGTAACAGAAATTAAATAAAAGGAAAAAATATTCCAGTACAGCAGACGACCTTAAAACCAGAGATTAAGAATACATGATGTAATTGTACATGTGTGTGGTTCAAAACAAAGAAACTCTCAGCAGCAATTTAAAGAAGGATTTCATTTATAAGGTTTACATTGTGTTGAGAATATAAGTACATGTTAATAGAGTTTAATATCCACATTATTTTCCTCCCCTACACTCCCATAATAGCATTTTCCTTGTAACTGTGTTAAAACACTTATTACCTTTCCCCTTATGAGAGTTCTACATTAATATGCCTGTCTCTCCCACTAGATAATGAGCCCTGGAGTGAAGAGAGCTCATCTTATTTGATTTTATATCTCTGTATAAGCTTTATGCTTAACACAAAGCATGCTCTCAGTGAATGTTAAAGACTTGAAGTGAATTTAAATAGAGACTTTTAAAATATAGATTACAAGAAGGCAACCCAGATGGCCCAGCTATGGTAGCACAGTGGGAGCACAACACTCTGCTGGAAGCCATATGGGAGATCAGGGATTGGTTCCCAGGTCAGCATATGCATACCAGGCATGCATGCTTGTGCCTGTGATCCCTGTTAGCTGAAGGACTGGAGAGGGGGTCACGGCTTGAGACAGTGTTGAGGGTGCTTTTATTTCTCTCTCTCTCTCAATCTCAATAAATAAATAAAACTTTACACATTATCATTCTTTTAAAAAAATTTAATAAAAGAAGGCAATCCAGAGGGGATTGAGATTTCAATATATGAATTTTGGGGGGACACAGCCATCTGGTCCATACAGCCTCATAAATATGATTTGCTGTCAATATGATTCTATTCTGACAATAGAAGAGAAGAGCAGATTTCAAAGTTTAGTTCCCCCAAAACACCTAAAAATACAAGTATAAAAATATTCAGTGATTATACATTTTAACTGTAAAAAATTATTTTCAATAAATTCACCAATTATTCACTAAATTTTACACATTTATCAAATGCCCCACATGTAGTCATTACTGAACATCTATAAATTTATGATTATTGATTATAGTAACTGTTAAAATGATATCTAATACTTACTGAACATGCTGACAGGTTATTATAATAACCCAGAGTTAGGCCAAACTTCGCAGGTTAAAGGATCAGTCCTACTTAATACTACTCACTTCAGATAAAGCACAAGTTCAGAGATCTCCATGCCTCCCTGACTTCTGATTAGATAGCTACCAATTCAGAAATTCCTACTACCGTCTCAGTTTCAACAATCTGCTAAAAGAATTCACAGAATTTAGGAGAGCACTACACTTACAATCAATTTTTATTGTAGCAGGAAGATATAAATCGGAACCAGCCAAAGGGAGTGATATAGAGGGCATAGTCTCGGAGAGTCCTTAACTCTAGGATTTCATTGTCTTTCACCATGTATTCAGGACACGTCACCTTCTGGATCGCTTAATGTGTGACAATATGCCAAAATAATTATACAATACAATACAAAGCTTAGAGATGTTCACTTGAGCTTCAGAGTCTGAAATTTTTATTGGACTTTCATTATTTGGTATAATTGATCAAATCTTTGGCCACAAGGTTGAATCCAATCTCCAGCCCCTACCCCATCTCTGAAGGCCAGGCTAACATCACATGGTTTAAAGTTCTAATTCTTCAGTCACATGGGTGGTATTTTTGTGTGACCAGTCTCCATCTTTAGTCATCTCATTAACTTTAAATATCTAGGGGCTCACTATAAACCACCTCATTAGAATAAACTATCAGGACCTACAAGCACTAAAAAAGCTGACCCTATTTCCCAGGAACTAAGAACAAAGGTCCGTCAAATTCTTTATTATACTGAGATAATTTTTGGGTATCTTTGTTATCTAATCCCATAATTTATACATATATCCACTTACTGAGGCAGAAATTGTTACCTTAGATGTAAGGAAATGCAAGTTTAGAGGGCAGAAATAATTTTCCTAAGGTTATGCAGTTAATGAGTGGCAAATACAGATGTGAAACCATATCTTCTTCCCTTTTAAACCCCTCTCCTCCAACTGGACTAATATTCTACTTGATTATGCTTCAAGTTTGATATTTCTTAATAAATGTTAAATAATGATTTTCTCTCTCCTATATTACAGTTATGTGGTCATGATTTCAGTGGAAGAAAGGACATTTATATAAAAGATATTTAGCATGCACTGAAATTATCTTCAAAGTCAGGGAAGATGATAAAATGCTAAAGACAAAAATAGAGCTGAGTTCTAATTTCTGCCAACTCCCAATTAGTCACTAATTCTGTGACCTCAGTCAGAATACATACAATCTCTGAGCATCAATTCCTGTCTTGAAAAGTTCTCCTTCCAGGATTAGCATGAAATTAAAATAATAGTTTTAAAAGTTGTGGTCATGTTTTCCAAATTCCCTTTTTTATCTCTACTTATCTGTAACACTTCACACTTTTTAATATTTCTCATAATTTAAGCATAAAATTTGTAAACTTAATTATAGAGAATTTTTTAATAATATTTTTCAAGTCTCTAGGTTCTGGTAATGAGGAGAAACTCATGCCTTGACACATACTACACATGATATAAATCACGAATGGGCAGAACTTTAAGCTACTAAATCAATTTTAACACTGAGTAAAATTAGAAAAAAAAAACTTGGACAAAATATTTTCTTAAATGTGTTTTGTTTTTGTTTTTATTTTTGTTTTGAGAGGTTTTTTGCTATAGGGCACGTGCACGCGCCAGACAGACAGAGGGAGACATAGAGACAGAAAGCGAGAAATCACCCCCCAGGGGGGATGGTCACGCCACAATCCCTTCTCCTCCATTCTCCTCTCGGGATCTTGGGCACACACGCACATGCGCCCGGCGTGAGTTTTAAGCCACCGGGTCAGAGACGCGAACTGCAGTCGACTACGTGGGAGTCCAGCGACATAGCCATTACGCTCATTGCTGGTTCCCAATGTATGTTTTTTTAATAGGGAAGACAAGAAAATATTTTTTTAATTACTGGATCAAGTACCAAGGGATAGCCTGCTGCAGCAGCACATGTTGGACACCTGCCTTGTCAACCTAAGTCCTTATGGAAGGCTCAGATTTAATTCCCAGTCCACGCTAGGGCGACAGGCATGGTGGCAGACACTTGTAACCTTAGGTACTCAGAAGGTTGAGACAGAAGAATTGCATTGCTGCAAGACTCTATCCAAAACACCACACACAGAGGCACGCATGCATGTGCACTTGTGCACACACACGCATAGTGCAGAAAAAGGAATAGAAAAAGAAAGAAGGCTTAAAAAGCCCAGTATGGGGAACCAGCAGTTAGCGTAATGGCTATGTCGCTGGACTCCCACGTAGTTAACCGTGGTTCGCGTCCCGGACCCAGTGGCTTAAAACTCACGCCAGGCACGTGTGCGTGCATGCCCAAGATCCCGAGAGGAGAATGGAGGAGAAGGGATTGCGACGTGACCATCCCCCCTAGGGGGTGATTTCTCACTTTCTGTCTCTATGTCTCTCTCTGTCTGTCTGGAGAGCACAAGAGCCTTATAGCAAAAACCTCTCAAAAAAAAAAAAAAAGCCCAGTATGTCAGGTTCTTAGTTCCCAAGGGTGTCCTTGATTATAGAAGCTGCTAATGTTGGCCAGTAGCAGAGAGACTAAGCATTGCTCCTAACAGACTTACTGTGCTGGTGGAACAGGGATTGGAATCACCAAGTGGAGGGTGTAGGGGGAAGACTAGTGGAGTTCTCTAGCCTTAGACAGAATTCTCTAAGAGTTTCACTCAGAAAACAGGTTAAACCACAATTACACAGGCCCTTACAGGAATTAAAGTTCTGTTTGAATCATGTCAATTCAAGAGATTTTAAAAATTTGATCTAGTGTCCCAAAGGCACCTTTAAGTTCAAATGCAAATCATATCTGAATGAAGACAACTGTGTAAATAATTTCTCAGTCTGGACCCATAGCTTAGAGGTTAAAGGAAATGAGAGTTAACATGGCTGATTACAATTCAAATCCTGGACCTGTAGCTTGAAAAACATACCAGATGCATTTGTGTGGGTGACTAAAACTGCAAAAGAATGGTAAAATGGAGAAAGGATTGCAGCCTGACCACATCTTATTGGGGGTGTTTTCTCTCTCTCTCATCTCTCTTGTCAGTGCATGTGCCTTTTAACAAAAATAAAAAATTCAAATATAAAATATGCTATCTAATAAAAAATAACGAGGCAGTGAGGAACAAAACTGCATGAATGAAAACCCATAGAAACAGGTAGTAGAAATAGATCAAAGATTGTGCCAATGGAGTTATTAGACTTAGAAAATAAAAGAAAGAAAGAGAAGAGAAGGTAAGAAATAGAAAACAGTGATTTGGCCTAAGGTAGATGTAATTGGAGAAAAAAAATAGAAAGCAATACCTGAGACTAAATATTCAAAAACTATAGAAAGACAGTAATCTAGAGATTGAAAAAGACATTGGTCCCAGGCAGGACAAGTGAAAATAAAGCTCCACCTAATTGCATAATAATATACATGCTGAAAATATAAGTAGAAAATAAAGTAGACAGGGTCAAAGAAAGAAGGTAGAAAGAACATTACCCTTAACGAAATAACAACAGCTGACCTTTAGATAAAAACAATAGAATCCACTGTTTCCATTCCTAGCATAGCCATGGCTCATGGTCCTGAGAAGCATCTGAAGTGAGTAACTCCAAAGCAATGGATGCTGGATAAATGGTTGCGTGCATCCACTGGTCCCAACAAGCTGAGAGAATGTCTTCCTCTCATATTTTCCTAAGGAACAGACTTAAGTATGCCTTAACGGGAGATCCGTATATAGCGACTCATTATATTTGACGGCAAAGTCCATGCAGATAAAATCTACCCAGCTGGTTTATGAATGTCATCAGCATTAAAAAGACTAGAGAGAATTTCTGTCTGATCTATGACACTAAGGGTCACTTTGCTGCCCATCATGTTACACCTGAGGAAGCAAAGTACAAGTTGTACAAAGTGAGAAAGATCTTTGTGAGCACGAAAGGAATCCTTCATATGGTGATCCATCCGCCGCCCAGATACTCTTTCATCAAGGTGAATAACAGCATTCAAATTGATTAGGAGACTGGCAAGAATATTTACTGATTTTATCAAGTTTGACACTGGTAACCTGCATATGGTAATTGGGAGTGCTAATTTGGGAAGAATTGGTGTGATTACCAACAGAGAGAGACATCTGGCTCTTTTGATGTGGTTCATGTGAATGATGTCAATGGCAACAGCTTTGTCACCCTACCCTCCAACATTTTTGTTATTAGCAAAGGCAATAAGCCTTGGATTTCTCTTCCCCAAGGAAAAGTTATCTTCATCACCATTAATGAAGAGAGAGGCAAAAGACTGGTGGCCAAACAGAGCAGTGGGTGAAATGGTCTCTAGATGATATATTGGAAAGGTCTTCATAATTAATTAAAGATGACACAGCATGGGGAACAACAGCAACAAAACAATAGAATCCAGAAGAAAAATGGCTGATGTTTTCAAGTGAAAGTGAAAAGAAAATGTCTTATGCTATGAATTGGACAATAATTTGTTTCCCCCAAATTTTATGTTTTGGAATTTGGCCCCTCAGAGTAATCATACTGGAAGGGGTAAGGCCTACTAGTCAATGATTATATCTTGGAGTCATTGACCTCATGGATGGATTGATGCTATTTCACTTGAGACCAAGTGAGTTCTAGCTTGGCCTAGAAGGAGTCATTTACGAAAGGAAGGTGGCTGTCCCAGGTATCTCTCTCATTCTGCATACATTCACAATCCATTCTGCTTCTGTCAGCCCTAATGCCAGCCTCATGCCTTTGGAATTTCTAGCCATCATAATTGTAAGTAAATGTCTATTCTTTATTAAACACCCAGTCTCCAATATTTCAGTCAGCAAAAATATAATGGACTAAAACACCTTCAAATCGAGAAATCTATGTACAATGAAAATATTTTTCAAAATGAAAATGAAATAAGATGTGTGAAGCAAAACAAATACTCAGAAAATATTTCCCTAGTAAAACTATACCAATGAAAGTATGCTATACTTAATGGTGAACTGTCACAAACTTCCCCTTTTAGGTCAGGAATAATACAAGGATGTCTCATATGACCACCTGCAATCAAAGGTAAGAAATAAAGAAAATACATTAATATTGTCAATCATATGCTTTTCTGTCTTTGTATTGTTTTTTCCTTGCATGGGTGATAATTAAGAAGCATTTTGGGATACATAATTGATCTATACCTTTTTTTAAAATAATTATTTAATTTTATTCATCATCATCATCATTATTTTTAAATTTGATGAGGGGAGGGAGAGGGAGAAAAAAAAATTACCAGTTCTGGGACTTAAACCACTGTCAGCCATGCGGGAATCCAGCACCTTAACCACCACACCACATGCTGGCCCTGATCCATACCTTTTACTATTTTGTTCTCTCTGACTATAACTCACCATTAAAAAAAAAAAAAAAAAAAAAAAAAAGAGGTTTGCAGGGTCCAGCAAGTAATGTGATGGTTAAGGTGCTGGATTCCCACATGATCGACCATGATTTAAGTCCCAGGCCTGGATGGTTGAAAATCATGCCAGGTGTGTGCACAAATATGCCCAAAATCCTGAGAGGAGAATAGAGGAGAAGGGATTTCAGCATGGCTGAAGTGATTTCTCATTTTCTCTCTCTCTGTCTCTGTCTCTCTCTCTCTCTCTCTCTCTAATCTCTCTCAATAAAATAAAGGCTTTTTTAAAAATAGAGCTATTTGATACCTGTATATTGCATCCTTTTTACCCAACAAGTTAATGTTATCACTCAAAACCAGACTCTAAAACATGACAGAATAAAACAGATACTTAAGTGGTCAAAGAAAGAAAAAAGTATACTTTTTTTGAATATGGTACTTACAGGATATAAAAAGTACTTGGGTTATCAGTATTGGTGGGAATTTTGAAGAGAAAATTTTTAAAAATTTAGACTTTTTGCTATAGGGCACATGCGCTTGCCAGAGAGACAGACAGAGACAGAGAGACAGAAAGTGAGAAATCACTTTTCAGGTGGGATGGCCATGTCCCAACGCTTTCTCCACTATTCTCCACTAGGGACTTTGTGCACATGTGCACATGCACCTGGTAGGAGTTTCAAGCCTTCAGGTCCGGAACTCATACAGCAGTCGACTACATGAGAATCCAGTGCCTTAACCACTATGCCACCTACAGGCCCTGGAAAATCATATTTTCAGAAATATTCAAGCTACTTTTGAGTCTGTTATAAAAGTCTATTTTGTAATACTTACAAAGACTGATGATTAAATTAAAATATTTACAGTAAGTTAATAAACCTGACTTTAATTTCTTACAAGGTTGTAGAAATTACCTTCATGATGAAAACTTCATTCATAAGAATCAAAAAGTTTCTGAGAGAAAAATGCTATTTCACATCGGGAAAATTACAAAGACTATATCTTATTCCCAAAAGAACATGGGAGTGACTGTTTTTAAAGAAGAAAGACACTAAATAAGGAGTAATTCCATATAGTACTGTACTGAAATAGCAATAGCAATAAAATTTTTTAATTAGTTGTATATTAATGGACTAAGTTAAATTTAAAATGGCTATCAGCAATAGTAAGGAAACATTTGTCTTACTTAAATCACATAATAACCTTTAAATACCATAAAACAGTCACTATGTTAAAAAAATCACTCAATTATAAAGAGTATATAGATCTTAAAATGTTAATATAAAATACAAAAAAGATGGTTAAAGTGAGAGAATAACATAACAAGGTATATAACTGGAATAAAAAAAAACACAAGAATAGCTTGAAAGAAAAAATTAACATTTAATAAAATGACTCCATGGAGAATAATTATGCTTTACATTTTGCCAATGGCCATTTTAAAAAAATTCTTTCTAGAGACAGGAATATGCATTTTCCTTTTATTCTTATTCTTCAATTATTTAATTCTTATTTGTTTGGAATTGCTAACACAATTCAAACAGACACTATCCATTGTTAATATAAGTTAATTTAGCTACAATTAAAAATTCTTATTTTTTTCTTTGCAACCTACAGGTTGTTTTTCTCTTTTTTTAGAGGTTTTCTGCCTTAGGGCACATGCACTCACTGAAGAGAGAGAGAGACAGAGATAGTAAAAGGGAAAGTGATAAATCATCTCCTGACCAAGGGGAATGGCCATACCACAGTCCTTTCTCCTCCATTTTTCTCCCAGGATCTTGGGCATGTAGGCACCCATGCCCAGTGTGATTTTCATACCCCCGGGTCTAGGACTCAAACTCAATTGTCCATGTAGGAGTCGAGCACCTTAACCACCACATCATTTGTTGGTCCCTATTGTTAGATTTTTAAGGTTCTTCTTTTCACAGGAAGAAATGAGGTTCTTCACTATTATTTAAAAGTACTTACACAGTCAGAGGAAATTAGGGCCTTATGAGAAGTACATTTTATGTTAAACTAACAACTGTGATAACAGTTAATTTAATGTGATAATAACCAATGCACCCCACTTGTTCTAATTTAGAATAGAAGCTTGTTGCAAAAGTGATTAGCTGATCACTAATTGGATTTGGTTAGGAGTCAAGGTTCATTTTATTCTTTAATATTTATTGACTATATATAATGGACCTGGCTCAGTGTTAAGCAATGAGAATAAAAACACAAATTAAGATGCCATTCTTTCTATGAAAGGAATCAAAATCTACTGGTAGAGTTTGACATGTTAGTAGATAATTATCAGATGGGGGGGTTCAAAAGTTCATGGAAATGTATATTATGAAAAAATTACACACAGATTTCAAAATTTGGGGACCAAAATAAACTCATACTTTACTTGCATTTTTTAAACTTTTTTAAGTCCTCTTATACAATGCAGGAAGAAATATGCAAACCAGCGAAAACATGTAAGTAGCTATCAAAGTCTTGGGTTTGAAAAAAAAATCCTACGTTATCCCACACATAAGCATTTAAACAGCTTGATTCACCCCATCTTCAAAGTAAAATTAAATAATAACAAAAATTCCTTGAATGCCATATACACATCTAACTACAGTCATACATATTTCCATCCTTGCTCATACAAACTTCTCTGCATATGATATAGACCTGCTGCCATTCCTCACCTACCACTTGGTCCTAAACCCAATTCCATCTATCCCACTTAACCCAAATGATGCATGTGTTGTGAATCCAATGGACTTGGTTTCAGCACTCATTCTGTGACCCTTCTTAAACATATTTATATACTTGAAGTTCTATTTTCCCTGGCTTTACCCTATGGTATATTTATTTTAATTTCTCTATCTTTTCATTCTCTGTCTCTTCTATGGTTGTTTTCTCTTCTACCAGCCATTAAATGTAGATGCTCCTCAGGTCTATATCCTTCACTTTACTTTTATCCTGGCTGGTCTGTCCATCCTCTATGCTGTCAATTGTATAATTATCCTAACCACTTTCAAATTTATATCAATAGGCCAGACCTCAGTTCTGAGAATTGAATCTGTTAATGCAATTGATTTCTAAACACATCTACCTTACTGCCCTAATTCCCTCAACCTAACATATCCAGAACCATAGTCATAAAATCTTCCTTCCAAGACAAAATCATTCCTTCTCTATTCTGCCTTAAGAAAATTGCACAGCAGGCACCAGCAGTTGATGTAGGGGCTATGTCGCTGGACTTCCATGTAATCTATCATGGTTCAAGTCCCAGATTCGGTGGTTTAAACTCACGCTGGGTGTGTGTGCATGCATGCCCAAGATGCCAAGAGAAGAATGGAGAAAAAGGGATTGTGGCATGTTCAACTCCCTGGGGGTTGATTTCTCGCTTTCTGTCTCTCTGTTTCTGTCTTTTGGCGAGTACACGCGCCCTATAGCAAAAACCTCTCAAAAAAAAAAAAAATGCAACAGCAGTTCACCTAGTTGCTGATTATCATCACTTTCTTATCCAGTCTACCACCTACTTCTGTCTATTCTACCACATTATCGACTTCTCCACTGCCATTGCTCTAGTCCAAGAATTGATAATCTCTTTTCTAAATTTCATAAATAACTCTCAGCAAGTCTCCATCATTGCAACTTACAATGAATTCTTCTTACTACATGCATAGTAATCATTCTGAAAGCAATTTTACTCATATAACTTTTGTACCTAAAGCTTTTCAGTGACTTTCTATAGAGATACAAAGAATAATTGTGATTAGAGGTACCTCGAAAGTGCAATATGGGATTTTATATGTAGAATGGAAATAAGGGGGGAATCTAAGATATTTCCAAAATTAGCTTGAGATATTGGGGAAATTATATCACTTTAAAATATCAAATTTACAGACCAAAAAAAAGAGGAAGATAGATTTATTACCAGACTTTCCAAGTGTAGGGTATGTATAAGAAACTGCAGATTAGTAGTCATAGGAAAGGTGGATGCTAAAGATTGAGTTGTTGAAGGCATAGACATGAATGAAATTCACAGAAAATTTGTTGACTAAGAAATAAGGACCAAGAAGAAATCTAACATTTAAGGGGACAAAGTGGTAAAATGTTTATTGCCTTTTATTGTATGCTAGTTCAGTTACAAATTATATCTTTTGAAAGAAACAAACAAACAAGGGCAAGGGGGAAAAAAAGGCCTAGTAGTTGGTGATCCTTTTTTTTTTTTTTTTTTGGAGAGGTTTTTACTATAGGGCACATGCATTCACCAGAGAGACAGTCAGAAAGCGAGAAATCACCCTTTGGGGTAATGGTAACAATGCAATCCTTTCTCCTCCTCTCTCCTCTCTAAATCGTGGACATAAATACATACACACACACACACACCCAGCACGAGTCTTAAGTTACTGGACCTGGGACCAAACCACAGTCAGTTATATGGGAGTCCACCAACATATTCATTATGCTATCTACTGGTCCCTACCCAGGAATTTTCTAATAAAACTAGGAAGCCAGGTGGACTTATCATGCTGTCTGCCTAAGACGCCTCTCCCTGTACATATCATGAACAGATGAAAACATTCTTTTTCTTGAAGATTCTCATTTGGTGGACTGGGCAGTAGCATAGCAGTAACACACATGGGTAGGTAGGTTCTAGATCACATCTGGGGCCTCTCTGTACATGCCTAGGATGTATCCACACTCACACACACACCCGTCATCCATGTTGGCTGAATCTGGGGCTGAACTACAACACTGAAATTCTATTGAGGTGCGTCTCTCTCTCTCTCTCTGTACCTCTATTTTGCTGTTTCTGCCCCTTTCTCTCATGGAAGAGATAAACAAAAGTTTAAAAAGATTCCCAGTTTTATGTATTCTATGTAGACCAATGCTTTCTATTATGCAATCTAGTTATACTACAGTAAAAGTGACTTTCACTACCTTCTTCATTGTGTTGCTGTCTTAGTGCATCCTGAGCAACATAATATTGCTCTAGTCTCCTGAGCAATATATACTTAAAAACTACTAGTTTGTACAGAGATAATATCCTTAATTGTTATCTTGCTATTTTCATTATCAGAGATTGACTTTCACCTCAAGTGTAGGGGGAATAATTTCACAATAGCATTATAAATCCCAGTTTTATAAGACTCTAGTTTTCTCTACAGTTTCCTTCAAATTTTGCCTGACTCCAGCACCATAGCATTCACTTTTTTTTTTTTTTTTTTGGAGAGGTTTTCGCTATAGGGCGTGTGTGCTCGCCAGACAGACAGAGAGAGACAGAGAGACAGAAAGCAAGAAATCGCCCCCCAGGGGGGATGGTCACGCCGCAATCCCTTCTCCATTCTCCGCTCGGGATCTTGGGCACGCACGCACACGCGCCCGGCGTGAGTTTTAAGCCACCGGGTCCGGGATGCGAACTGCGGTCGACTACGTGGGAGTCCAGCGACATAGCCATTACACTAACTGCTGGTTCCCATAGCATTCTGATGATAGAAAAAACAACAATAACAACAACAGCAGAAAAAAAAAAAGGACAAGGAAAAGCTTCCTAACATCCTGATATTTCTGATATAATCTGGAGCAGCTTTTTCTTCCATTTTCTAAATTAAATCTACAATACATATAGCATTGACTTATGAAGAGCCTAAGTCTAAATTCCATACATCAGTGAGGTTAAGATTCCTATAAGAAGAATAAAGAAAAAAGAAATTAAGTCTAAAGCATACTGGTTCTCACGCTCCAGGTCCTAGGCCACTACATTCAAGTTTCCAGCATACTTGTTAACATTATAGTAATTTATTTGGCATATCAATTATTTTGTGCACTGAGCCAAGCTAACCAGGAAGGACACAGCTGTGAAGACGGAGCGGGTAGCTGGCCTAGTGCATGATCTATTGCTAACGAGTCAGCTATCCATGAACTGACTTTTGACTGCATCATCAAGTGACTCACAATTTCCATGTTTGGAAACCATTGTTATAAAGCAATGTATTTGAAAACTGCAAGAACAAAAGAAACCAGAGAGGAACAATTATAGAAATTCCAGCCACCCGATGCTATTTTGTCTTGAGGGGATAATAAAAGATACCTAGCAGAGAAGGAGAGTATAGAGCAGGGCCAAAATATGCCCTTTCCATCTGAATTCACTCCAGATCTATTTAAATAACAGGCCTCTTTATGATTATTAAGCCTCTGTTGCATGATAACTCTGGAACCTTAACATATTAATATTCCACAACATAAAACAAAGTATTTCACCTAAAAATAACCCCCGCCAAAAATAGGCACCTATTTGTTTCTTCACTAGTCTTGGTAATTGAGTTATATTCCAGAAGAATTTTAAATTAAGTTGGGGTTTTCATGACTTAAAAATAAAGTCAGTTGCTTATATTGCATGTATGTTTTTCCCATGCAGGCAGTGCAACTATTTTATCACAGAGAGTAGATATATAAGAGGTAAAATATTGAGAAAAAGATGCGTAGAAATATTTGGGGGAACAAAATAAACTAGAAACAGAGAAACACTTTTTTTTCCTTCCCCTACAAGGAAATAGCAAGGAATGAAACAAACAAGCAAATAAAAGAAGAGAAAAGGGAAAGTAAAACACATCTACACATCCCAAGGAGCAAGAGGCAGAAAAATCTATATAGCCAATAAATAACCAGCTTGTCAGAGAATCTATACCCCTCCAAAGAGGCCTATTTAGGGAATGGCAACAAGGATAGAGAAGGCTCAATCACCAGTTACTAAAAAGAAAAAAGCAGCCTAGAAAGGAGATAGCAAGTACATACCTGAGTCTTCTGGGAAAATAATTATAAATTGAAACAACTGATTTCTAAGTTTCCAAATGTTTTCATTTTAAGGGCTTGAGATAAGGCAAAAGAAGGAAGAGCCTTTCTCTTTCCTCCTAAAGCTCTATGGGGTGGCCACAAATCACTCCCAAACACCTCACAGAGTTCCACTCAATTGCCTGAATTTTCTGTCCAATCCTATATTTTTCCTTTCCTGACCTACTCTGCCCATCCTCCTCTATTGGCACCTGCACTGTTCAGACTGGGAAAAAAAATAAAGAACAAGAAGGAGGAGGAGGAGGAGAAGAAGAAAAGAAGTACTGGGAGTCTGGAAGTACTGAGATGCAACTCAGAGAGGACTATCTCAACTCCTGAGGAGGCACCCTTTACCTCTCTTCACAGCAGTAATCGCATTTCTTTTACTTGTCCTTGTGATGATTAATTTTATGTGTCAACCTGACTGGGTTAAAGGATACTCAGATAACTGCTAAAATGTATTTCTAGCTATGTTTGTGAGGATGTTTCCAGATGAGATTAGCCCTTTAATTGCCCTTTAATTGGTAGACTAAATAAAGAAGATCTACCCTCCACATGTGGGCAGGGAACATCCAATTCATTGAGGGATAGAACAAAAGTCCTAGGCAAATTCTCTCTCACTTCTTGAACTGAGACAGTCATCATTTCCTGCCCTTAGGCCTTTGGGCTTGGACTAAGAGTTACACCATTGGTTCCCCCAAATCTCAGGCTTTGGGCCTTGGGTTGAAGTACCATCAGCTTTCATGGGCCTCAGCTTGCAGATGACGGATCATGGGAATTCTCTGCCTCCATAATCACATGAGTCAACTTTCATAACTAATCCCCTCCTATGTATCTAGCTAGCTAACTAGCTAGCTATCCTATTGATTCTGTTTCTCTGGAGAACCCTAACTAATACAATCCATATCCCCTCTAAAGGCAGAAATCATTCTGTGAAGTTGTTTACTTTATCCTGAACCTCAAATAGAGAAATATTGAATATTTTATAATAAATATTTTAAGAAAAGCTACTTTTCAAATCCTACCCCGTGGCTAAGCTATTTGACATCATGACAGAGATTAGATCTAGTGGAAAGAATAAAGAAAGAAGTGAAACAGTTAAGAGATACAGAATGGAAAATTATCTGTTGAAGATAATAGGTATTGGGCCAATAGTCAGTGTATTTTGGATGAGAAAATTCATTTTATATGCTATAATGATATACAATGAATGAATATAAAATAAATTAAAAGAAAAAAGTAAAGGAAACCTTTCCCTGCAATTTAACTAGCCAGTACCTCAGAGTCTCAGAACCAGGTAATTAATACATCCACAGTACTTATGGATATATATAACTCTGCTGTGTTATATTAAAACCAGGTGACATAAAATACATGTCCTACAGGATCTCGTGCTGCAAACTTCACCATAAAATAGAAGAATGAGATGTAAACATGAAACAAATAATAAACCAGGCAGCATCATAATTCAAACTGTATTATGGTTCAATTTAAGGCTAACTATGTAAATAAATAGTGAATATAAATGTATATGATAAATTAAGTATATTATTAATAACAAATAAGGAAGGAGGAGAGGAAGGCAGAGTTATTAGCTATTGGTTAGATTCAAAAGATAATTATAGGGAACCAGCAGTTAGCGTAATGGCTATTCGCTGGACTCCCACGTAGTCGACCGTGGTTCGCGTCTCAGACCCGGTGGCTTAGAACTCACGCCAGGTGTGTGTGCATGCGTGCCCAAGATCCTGAGAGGAGAATGGAGGAGAAGGGATTGCGGCATGACCATCCCCTCCGGGGGGTGATTTCTTGCTTTCTGCCTCTATGTCTCTCTCTGTCTGGCAAGCGCAAGTGCCCTATAGCGAAAACCTCTCCAAAAAAAAAAAAAAAAAAGATAATTATAATGTTGAAAGTGTTTAAGATAAAAATTCTAGATGTTGTATTTTACAGCAGGAGGTTAAAAAAAAGAGCTAAAAGCAATTTCTAATCAGGTAAAATACATTGACATTTCTTATAGAATATGAACTTTCTCAAGGTATTGTTATAATTTGAATGTGTTCTTCCAAAATCCATGTGTTGATATTTGGATCCTATTGTGATGGTACTAAGAGGACAGAGACTTAATCTTACTACAATATTAAGAGGTGAAGCCTTGGGGGACCAGCAGTTGGTATGATGGCTATGTCGCTGGACTCCCAAGTAGTCAACCGCAGTTTGAGTCCCAGACTGGGTGGCTTAAACTCACGCCAGGCGCATGTGTGTGCATGCCCAGGATTACGAGAGGATAATGGAGGAGAAGGGATTGTGGTGTGGGCATCCCCCCCGGGGGGGTGATTTCTCACTTTCTGTCTCTCTGTCTCTCTCTGTCTTTCTGGCAAGTGCACACATACCCTATAGCAAAAACCTCTCCAGAAAAAAAAAAAAAAAAGGAGGTGAAGCCTTTGGGAGGAGATTAAGATTGAAGTCATCAGTGTAGGACCCTTATGATGGAATCCTAACAACTTTATAAGGAGAGAGAACTAGACAGCTATGGACATAGAGACATGGACACACACACGTTATTGCCATATGATGCCCTATGCCATCTTGGGACTCTGCAAAGAGTCCTTGCCAATATGAATGATCCTCACCAAATGTAACCACATAACCTTGGCCCTTCAAAACTGTGAGCTAAATAAACCTCTATTTGTTATAAATTAGCTGATATGGCATTCAGTTGTTAATAACAGAAAATTAGACTAACACAAGTAGTTTTACAAATTGTGAACAATACAATGTTCTCCCAGAGTCTGACATTCTCTGATTAAAGAAATTAGCTTGATTAATTGTCATGACATTGTTAATTTCCCATAGTTTCTATTTTTTACTATTATAATAGTTACACAGACCTATTTTTTAAACGGAAACAGAGAAGACTAATTTTGTATAGGATGAAACATAGACATCAATAAAGTATAGTAGTAGATACTTGTCACCTCTTTTCTTCCTAGATTTTTACTGTGCAAAAAAAAAAAAAAAAAAAAAAAAGAAGAAGAAAGCCCTAAATCTATTTAAACACACATAGGTGGGGTTATACAAGAAAATACAGCACACTGGAGCAATCAAAACCCAACAGAATAGAAGGGAGACTACTAACCCTATTAGATAATATTGGGATATTGGGTGGGCTTAAAAATCTTCAGAGAAGGGGGACCAGCAATTGGCATAGTGGCTTTGTCTCTGGACTTCCATATAGTAGACTGCGGTTTGAGTCCCAGACCTTGTGGCTTGCCTAAGATACTGAGAGGAGAGTGGACGAGAAAGGACTGTGGTGTGGCTGTCCCCCCTGGAGAGTGATTTCTTGCTTTTTGTCTCTCTCTCTTTGTCTTTCTGGTGAGAATACATGCCCTATAGCAAAAACCTCTCCAAAAAAAATAAAATAAAATGAAATAAAATAAAAATCTTCAGAGGAGGACAAAAATATAACAATATTTGAAATTAGTATCAAGAGAAAAAAATTAATCATAGATTATTTAGTCCTATTTTTAAAAATATAGCAAATTCCACATTTTCTTAAAAATATCCTAATTTTGTTCAAACTTTTACTATATATAAATATTACATTTATTCACTCCTGAATAAAAATGGAATTTATATTAAAATGTTTTCTCTTTTTGGTTATTTTATCAGAAACACAAGTTCAAAAAACATATTAAAGACTAGACTGATAATAAAAAGAAATTTTAAACACTCATAATCCTAACATTTAGAGACAGCCATTAATACTTTGAAATAAATCTTTTCATTTCTAAACAATATGTATTTTATGAAAAAGAAATTATACTACATATGCTGCTTTCTGCCTGTTTGCATCACAATTACTTAATACCAGTAAGATTTTAAGATTTATACCTTAGAGCTAACTATATAAAGTTTAGTTTTCAATCTAATACGTTATTTATTGGATTTCTTACATGGTTCTATGTTTCTCCTCTTCATTTCATACCATCACACCTGAAACATGTAGTGCCAAATAATATTTAATGGCTATTCTATCAAAATCACTCAGTACTCTTCATAATGGAGTCAAGTGTGGTACAAAGAAGGTGTATCAACCTCAAGTACCAAATCAGATAATAGCCCTTAATAAGTGAGGTAGCTAGGCCTGAGCCCCTGTTCTGGTTCTGCCATAAGCATCTGTGTCCCATTAGGCAAAACACTCACCAAGATTTCTGGGTGAAATATTAAATGATCATGGACACTACTATGTTTCTAGCCAGAAAGCAGACATAGGATATTCAGCAAATGAGAATACAGGTAAGTTTAAATATGGACTCCTAACACTAGCATCCTCAAATTCCGCTGGCCTTTATTTGAAGAATCCCTTCATTTTACAGGTTGCTAGAAGGGTCCACAATGAAATCTATGCACAAAATGGCAAACCAAACTTTGTGCCAGTGTTCTATAACTTTTTTTTTTTTTTTGGAGAGATTTTTGATATAGGGCACATGCGCTCACTAGAAAGACAGAGAGAGACAGAGACAGAAAGAGAGAAATCACCCCCCAGGAGGGATGGCCATGCTGCAATCCCTTCTCTATTCTCTTCTCGGGATCTTGGGCATGCACACACATGCGCCCGGTGTGAGTTTAAGCCACTAGGTCGGGGACTCAAACTGTGGTCGATTACATGGGAGTCCAGCGGCATAGCCATTACGTCAGCTGCTGGTCCCTAGAACTTAATTTTTCAGGGGAAAAAGAAAAGAAATTTTCTCTGGAGAATTTATTTGATTTTTAACATGCCACCAATCAAAATCTGTCTCTTTTCCCGTTTACATATAAATGACTTTTCCTTTTCTAAATATATCTGTTTGTCACATTTTAATAGAAGTCATTCATAAGTTTAAGCAAACACTGGTAATATCTGCCTATGTTTTTAGCTTTTAATGTAAAGTGTGGCTACAAACTACTAAGAAAACAACATATGAATAATGATTGAAAAGAGAACTCTAAAAATCTGTAAGGGTTTGCTTTCACAGCCTGTGATATGATTAATCAATTTTTGACACTTATAAAATATGTTATAGTGTATAAGTAGATGCTTGAAAACAGAAATGATCATATTCATTTAACAATAAATTGTTGATTTCAAATAACTGATCATCAACACTGACCAATGAAACTTTCAGTGACGATGAAAATATTCAATATCAGTAGTGTCCAAATGGTATTGAGCACTTGAAATGTAACTAACACAAACGAGGATTTTTAAATTTGACATACTTTTTATTAATTTATATTTAAATAGCTATGTGTGCCTAGTGGCTATCACATCAGACAGCAAGATGCAAGCTGAATACAGATACGGTTTAAATTAAGTTTTATCTTCCACTAGATAAATATTTCTAAGACAGTTACTGTACATTGATGATGTTTTCTTCTGTAAGAGAACATAAAATTATTTCATTAATTTTATAATTTAATTTATCTAAAACAAAAATCCCAATAAAGAAAAAGTATTGGGACAATCAGTGGTATGGTGATATAAGTGGGTAGATCGCACATGGCTGACTGCTCCACTTGAGTCCCAGACCCAGCAACTTAAAAAACATGCCAGATGAGTGTGCATGTGTGTCCAAAATACCCAAAGATGGAAAGATGGAGATAAAACACTAGCACAACCATTCCTCACGAGGAGTACTTTCTTACTTTCTCTCTCCCCCCTGAGCACATGCACCCTGTGGATTTTTATTTAAGAGATTTTTGCTATAGGGAATGTCTGCTCATTGGAGACACAGAGAGCCAGAGAGAAGGCAAGAAATTGGCCCTGAGGGGAGGGGGATGGCAAAACTGATCTTCATAAATCAGACTTTTAGAATAGAAACAAAGCACATCTAAAAAATGCAATGCGCATTATTTCTAGAGCATTTTTGAAATGGTAAAGGGTAAGAAGGAGGGAATCAAAGGGAACAAAGAAAGATGTGAAACAGTTGAGAGAAACAAAATAGGAAATAATCTGTTGAAGATAATAGGTATGGTAATTTCTTTGGTTGGGTTAATATACACTGTATTCTAGATGGGAAAATTCATTTTGTATGCTGTAATGATATACAGTGAATGCATGTAAAATTAAAAAAATTTTAAAAATGATGACTCACCTAAAGAAATCTGAACAGCTTCAATTATACTCATTCTTTACAGGCTCAGACCATTTAAATACAACTTATTTTTCTTCCAAAAGTTAATTTCTAAATATAAACATGAATTAAGAGAAATATCAGGAAAGGTACTGGAGTTTTAACTTTTCTTATTCATCATAATACATTCATGTGTAAAATAGGTGGAATTAAGTGGGGAGATTAATGTCTCTGTACTGACGGACATGCATGGCATTCCCTTTTGAAAAAACAATGTAATACACTGTAAAGTTATATGTAATCCAATGTAATATAAAGAAGATTATGATGATGATAATAAATAAAAAAAGAAATATGAACTAAGAAAATAAAATAAAATAAAATAGGTGGAATTAAGCATGGCCACTTCTCACTTAACAATCTGCCTGTTACGGACTTCAGACCAGTGCTTGCACAGAGGAATCCCCTTTCCCAGCTTTCGATCTTTGTCTTGTTCCCACAGTTGGTTATTCACTACATGAAGTGTTGCAATCATACAAGACTACATATTTTGCTTATAAATTTTTACTTTATTGTGCACCCACAATAGTATACAGAATAAAAAAGAACAATTATGCCAGATTTATATTGTTGTGTTTTGGTGTGTTTAGTTGTTTCCTGGCTCTTATCTAATGTTTGCTTTTTGGAAGATAGAGTTACATAATTCTACTGTGGTGTCACATGATAGCTATCGAAAAATACATACCCTGTGGTGCCACAGCACACCACAAGGCACCCATCTGCCTTTAAGCTCCTTACTTATTGACCAATCCACTTAAAGCCCATTGTAAAGAGTACTATGGACGGGTTGTAAGGTTATCATACCTGCTTCGTAATAGATGTCTGTACGTGTAGCTGAAGTTGCTCTGAGGATTTCTTTCACTATGACTGCCCATCTAGAGTGAGGTTTCAGGATACAAACACACACCACTATGGCATCTTAACACTGGATGCTGGGATATTTGCCCAGAGTCTGATATTCTCTGATTAAAGAAATTAGCTTCAGTGGCTCATGACATTGTTAATTGCCCATAGTTTCTATTTTAATTAGTATAATCATAGTTTGCCCTGACTTAATTTTAAACAAAAACAGAGCAGACTAATTTTGTGTAGGAGGAAAATATAGAAGTCAATAAAGTATGGTAGTAGATACTTGTCACCTCATTTCTTCCTAACTTTTTACCTTGAAAAAAAATATGGAAGCCTTGAGTCTATGTATTTAAACATACATCAATGGATGATACAAGAAAATATACAAGAGTAAAGAAATTAAAATGTAACAGAAGGGAGACTAGTAACTGTATTGAGATATTATTTGCTGGGCTTCAAAATCTAAAGACAAAGGATAAAAAGAGCATGTTTTCACATTTAATAACTAAATGTTTGCCAAATGCAGTAACAGAAAACTATGAGAAATAGAGACAATAATGCTAAACATCCCAAAGATAAGACCTTGGGGAAAAATGGTAATTCTTTATGATCCCTCATACACTGATTCATTGCCTAGGGAGTTTTGACAATGTTGATCTCCTGAGAGAAATTCACTCACTGCAAATATATGAATTAGTAACTATAGATAGCAGATAGAAAGAAAACATAGAGGAGGAAGTGTTTGCACCTTGAACAAGTTACAAAACATCAGGGAGGATATTTTCCCAAGAGAAAACAGAAGTCAAATTGGCTTGGTTAATTAGAATTTACATGATAGCAGACAGAATTTACACTTAGGTCACATTTAAGGCATCTCACAGACCTAGCTAAATGAGCTAAAGTCTCAAGACTTTGCTATCTGTTTGCAGGCTGACAGTAGTTTATCAATAGCCAACACATCCACCTTAAGGACAAAAAATAAAAATGATTCTGGAAGCAAAATATATATTGAAGTGGTAGACCATGAGTGTAAGCTATTGGACGAGTTTATCAAGAAATACAAAATTTCATTAGAATTACTATGGACCCAATGAATACTAAAAAGACTTAATAAATTAATACATTAGGGAGTATAGGTATATTGGGTTGTCAGAAAGTCATGACTCATTTTTACATAGAAAATCAGAAAAAAAAAAATACATCATGACTTTTCTGACAACCCAGTAATACAACAATCACTGAACATTCCACACTTGGTAAAAAAGAATGTTCATAGCTAACTACTTGTACATTTGTCACTCAACAAGTAGGTCCACTTTAGCAATTAGCAATAAATTAACTAGAGCAAAGATATGGAAAAATTATAAAAAATGAAAAGTTCCAAGAGAAAAAAAAAATGATAGGCAGTTAAATTAAGCATTTTAAAGATAATATCAAGAAACCAACTGTAAACTCCAGAATTAAACCATAAGAGAAAAGCAAGTGGGAAGCAAGATTTTTAAATATAATCCATCAAGAAGAAATAAATAAACTGAAGATGGTATGAAATACACCAATTTAAGAATGCTGCAATTTTCCTAACATGGAGAATTGATAAAGTATCCTGAAAATAGATCCTAGAAAAAATATCTTATGACATACAGAAACTTGAGGGATTACTTTATCAAATAAAATTTATATTTTAAGCATGCTCTTATCAAGTAAGTTAAGACTTTAAAATGAATCAGTTTCTGTTTTAAGCATCCTATCTTAAACCATTTTAACTACATAAATCAACCATTTAAAAAAAGTCGAAAACAGACATCCCAGGTCTACAATATTTCAGAGAAAGGACATGCATGAAATGAGGTCCAAAGTACAGAATAGAGGAGTAATCTAAACAAAATGAACTGGTGTCTCTGGATAGAGAAAACAGAGATCAGAATTAAGAGCTTCTGAGATAGTAGGACATTTGGGGGCAGGAAAAGAGTAAGTGAGGCAGAGAAGAATCTCTAGACATCTGAGATATCTTAATGAGTCTTAGACCCAATACAAACCTGTATATATATATAGGGCAAGCCTCCATGAGGCATAATGGAGAACAATTATTGGGAACTGTGAACTGACTAGAGACCCCAGAGATCACACAGTGCTGATAGAAAGTGAAGTTTTAATTATACAGGATGAGTGCTTCTCTGAACTCCACAGTCACTCATTTGAGATCCACAAAAGTGCTATGTATTACTTTTACTTTCAAGTAATTACAATCCTAAAATCTACTCAAACACAAATCTCAACAGGATAAAACTTATCATTCTTTTCTTTTCTGTTTTTTTTTTTTTTTTTTAGAGGTTTTTGCTATAGGGTGCATGCACTTGCCAGAAAGACAGAGAGACAGAAAGCAAGAAATCACTCCCCCCCCTGGGGGGGCAGGTGGCCACACCACAATCCCCTCTCCCCCATTCTCCTCTCAGTATCTTAGGCATGCACACACGCACACGTGCCCAGCATGAGTTTAAGCCACCAGGTCTGGGACTTGAACCGTGGTCAACTACATGGGAGTCCAACAACATAGCCATTATGCCAACTGCTGTTCCCTCAGCCATACTGTTCTGATTGCTAGAACAAAATTCAACACTTTAATAAAGACCATAGAAATAAAGACTCTCAACAATGTAGCAACACAATGTCCAGCACACAATCAAAATTATGAGGTAGTTTAATAAGAAGGAAAATGTAATATACAATCAGAAAGAAAAAAGTATATAGAAACACAATCAAAGATAATACTAATGTTGAAATTAACAAATAAAATATTAGAAATGTATTTAAGAATTTAAAGACATATACTGAAATAGTGAATATATATATATATATATATATAT
>NW_006160059.1:1248954-1278149 GCF_000334495.1 Tupaia belangeri chinensis
TATATATATATATATATTTAATATCTATGTAGAGAAATGAAAATTTATAAAACATCAAATGAAAATTTTATATCTCCACATTTTTTAAGTAAAATCAAACATGACTAGATATTTCTATAGCATATTGGATACTACAAAAGAAGAGACAGAGTAATAGAAGTTAATATAAAGAAACCCAGAGAGGAAAAAGAAAGCAACACTAGGAAGTGAAGAGTCCAAGTGACATGTAAGACAATACCAAGGCCTAGCATACAAGTAACTAGAGTCCCCAAAACAACAATAAGAGTAAAGCAGAAAAATATTTGAATAATTTTTTATTTAAAAATTTATAAATTGATATAACATATTAATGCACAGATCCAGAAAACTTAATGAATCCCAAGCAAGATAACCACAAAGAACATAATATCAAGGCCTAACACAACCAAATTGCTGAAAGCCAGTGATAAAACAAAAATCTTAAACATAGGACAAAGGAAAGGGAATCAGATTACAAAGAGGGAAAAAAATAAGAATATCTACTTACCTCTTTGTATAGCAAAATTCAATGGACTAAAGTGTGAAAAATAAATGGCAACTTAGAAGTCTATATCCAGAAAGAAAAAATTCAGAAATGAAGGCCCAGTCTTATGGTGCAGTAAATCAGATTAGATTCCTGATGGGCTTGCAAGCATGTAGGTACATGTATGGTACCAAAAATCCTGATAGACGAGAGGACTAGGTACTAAAGGGGAATTGTAGCATAATGAGACCTAGTCAAGGGTATTTTTCTCTCCCTCACTCTTTCTCTTGCATTTCTCCCCCTCTCTCTTTCTCATACATTCACATTCTCATGCATTCTTTCTCATTCTATATAAATAAAATACATTTATTTATTTTTTTTTATTTTTTTATTATTATTTTTTTTTTTGGAGAGGTTTTCGCTATAGGGCGCGTGCGCTCGCCAGACAGACAGAGACATTGAGACTCCTCTCGGGATCTTGGGCACGCACGCACACGCGCCCAGCGTGAGATTTAAGCCACCGGGTCCGAGACGCGAACCGCGGTCGACTACGTGGGAGTCCAGCGACATAGCCATTACGCTAACTGCTGGTTCCCAAATACATTTATTTTTTAAAATGAGGGCAAAATAATGGCTTGTCAGATAAACAAAAACAGCGTATTTGTTGCCAGTAGATTTAAACTTGAAAAAATGTTAAGGAAATTTCTTTAGGTAAAAAAATAAAAGATAAAATCAGATATATACCCTCCCCCCAAAAAAAAAACTGAATAACTCTAGAAGGTGTAAGTATGAGTGAAAATATAAAAGACTTCCTCATTTTAATTTGCTTAAATGAAAATTGTTTAAGTAAAAACTAGTAAAATTGTATTGGGGGAGTTATATATACAAGTAAAATGTACGACAACAATAGCACAATGAATAGTGGCAAGAAAATTAAAATTGCGGTAGACAGAATTATAAAAATAGCTACAAAATTTCCTACTTTAATCTCCAGAACAGGATTGTGATACTGATATCACACCTGCGATTTTTAGCTTAATTTATTATTTTGTTGCTAATAAGTACTTGAGAATAGGTGATCTGTAAGAAATAGAGGTTTATTTGGCTTATAATTCTGATGGCAGAAAAGTCTAAACATGTGAGGCTAACATCAGGCTAGCCTCTGGTGCCTCATAAAACATGGCTGGCAAAAACAGAAAGGGTGGTGGAAGTGTGAAGAGAAAGAGAGAGCTGAAGGCAACCATCTTTCTTCTGAAATAATTTGTTCTTGCACAAAAGCTAGAGCTTACTCCATCTGCAAGACAGCATTAAGTCATTCATGACGGTGAAAACTCTGTGATTTAAAAACTACCCAGTGGGCCTCACCTCTTACCACCTCCCCAACATCACTGCACTGGGGACCAAATCCCAACCATAAACCTTTGGGGAACAAGCCATCATCTAAACCATACCATTTATATTACCTGGCAAAAGAAATTTTTGTAGGTGTTAAGGTTATTATTAATCAATTGACCTTCGAATACAGTTTAGTCTAATAGCAAAAATTCTTTAAGAGCATAGAGTTTTCTCAAACTTCCATAAAACAGAAATCCAAAGACATTTGAAGCATGAGAATTTTTAGGTGCACCATTACTAGGTATAAAATGGGATAGTTGGAGGATAAGACAAGAAATGTGAGAAGTCTTTCTAAGCTCAATACAGCTCACTAATGAAAGCCAGTAAGAAACACTGACCTTGGGACTACCATTGCACAGAACTGAATTCTACCAAACTCTGAGTGGAGCTTGGAAGAAAATTCTTTTTCAGAGTTTTCAGTAAAAGCCCAGCCTAGCCAACATGCTTATGTCAGCTATGTCATAAACTAAGTATAAGACACAGTAGAAGCCACCCAGACTTATGACCCACAAAAGCATAAACTAATACAGATACTCCCTGACTTCTGATGGTGTCATATCTCTATAAACTCTTCATAAATTTAAAATATACTAAATTGGAGATACAATCTACCAAATATCATAGTTTACCATAACCTACCTTAAATATGCTAAGAATACTTATGCCATCCTACACTTGAGTAAAATCACATAACACATAACCCACTGGATAAATCACATAATGTATTGAATACTGTACTAAAAGTCAAAACAGAGTGGTCTGCTGCTGTTGCCTTACACAATAAGAGTATATCACTAGCCTAGGAAAAGATCAAAATTCCAAGTATGGTTTCTACTGAATGTGTATCACTTCACAAAACTGTAAAGTAAAAAAACTATGCCAAATCTTCATAAATCAGGGAGTTATTTAAAACTAAGATCATGGTAATTTGTTAAGCAGAAATAGCTAATATAGAAGTATGCTTTGTCAAGTTCTACTATTATACAGTCACATGTCACTAACAATGTGTTATGTTATGAGAAGTGTGTCATCGTGTGATTCTGTTGTACAAACATTACAGAGTGTACTTACACAAATCTAGATGAATAGCTTGCTATATACTTAGGCTACATGTTTTAGCTTAAAATCTTATGGGGTCACAATCATGTATGTGATCCATCACTGATCCAAACATCTTTATGCATTAAATAACTGTATGTGAAGTGATATAAAATTACTTATAGGTAATTTAAATAACATTTTTTGTGATAAGTTCAATGTCTGTACTGAAAGTCCTACAGTAATCACAAAAACAGCAATAACTAGCAATTCAAGGCAAGGTATCTTCTCAAAAAAGATCAAATAGTTTGGATGAGCTGTTTTAAGACAAATATCAGTGGCAAGCATATAGTAGGCAGTCTCTGAACATTTATGGAATGAATGAGTACATAAATAAAATAAATGAATGGTCAAGATCTTGAGTTAGGTCATTTATATCCATCGATTATTGTAGAATCAAAAATACCTAAGTGAAGATACATTTTAGTTTGTAAGCCCACTAAGTAGAACGTAAATCACCAATTAACCAGAGAAACCAACACAGAATTTGTTTTTTATTATTTATACCCAACTTGATTCTGAAATGGATTTATGACACCTGATAATAGTTCAAAGTCTGCTTTAATAATCCAAAATATGGAATCAACCTAAGTGCTCATCAACTGATGAATTGATAAACACAATGTGGTCTCTCTGTGTGTGTGTGTGTGTGTGTGCTCACGTATTATCCTATTCAGCCATTAAAAAGGACAAAATCTGTGACCAGGGAATGGCATGACAGTTATGTCGCTGGACTTCCATATAGTCAACCAAGTTTTGGGTTCCATGGCTTAAAACTCACACTGAGCTCGTATGCGTGCATGCCCAAGATCCCCAGAGGAGAATGGATGAAAAGGGGTCCTGTGTGGCCATTCTCCCTAGGGGAATGATTTCTCACTTTCTGTCTCTCTGTCTCTGTCTGTCTTTCTGGCAAGCACACATGCCCTATAGCAAAAATCACTCTCTTAAAAAAAAAAAAAGAAAGAAAGAAACTATCATTTAATGTTAAATAGATGAGCATGGAGGGCATTATGTTAAATGAAGTTAAGTCAGGAACAGAAAGAAATACCACATGATCTTCCTTATAGGTGGAAATTGAAAAGCAAAAACAAAACAAATAACCTCATAGAGGTAAAGAGATAAGAATGACTGCTAGAGGCTAAGCAGGATGGGGGATAGGGAGGATAATGGATGTTGCAAAATTACAGACAGATAGGAGGAACAATTTCTAGTGCTATAAAATCCAGTGGATAGATTTTAGGTGGCAACAACTTGCTATGTATCTCACAGTAACTGAAAGGATTTTAAATGTTTTCAACTCAAGTAAGGATAAAGGTTTGAGATGATAGGTATGCTGATTATTGTGATTTCATATTTACCTGAGTTCAACTAAAGTGCCAGTCTGCTCCAACCAGAGAAGCACACTTTGTGAGAACCAGTGGCAAGGAGCCTGAGTTACTGGAACCTATTTCCCATTAATTCATTAGAATCAAAAATACCTAAGTGAAGATACATTTTAGTTTGTAAGCCCACTAAGTAGAACGTAAATCACCAATTAACCAGAGAAACCAACACAGAATTTGTTTTTTATTATTTATACCCAACTTGATTCTGAAATGGATTTATGACACCTGATAATAGTTCAAAGTCTGCTTTAATAATCCAAAATATGGAATCAACCTAAGTGCTCATCAACTGATGAATTGATAAACACAATGTGGTCTCTGTGTGTGTGTGTGTGTGTGTGTGCTCACGTATTATCCTATTCAGCCATTAAAAAGGACAAAATCTGTGACCAGGGAATGGCATGACAGTTATGTCGCTGGACTTCCATATAGTCAACCAAGTTTTGGGTTCCATGGCTTAAAACTCACACTGAGCTCGTATGCGTGCATGCCCAAGATCCCCAGAGGAGAATGGATGAAAAGGGGTCCTGTGTGGCCATTCTCCCTAGGGGAATGATTTCTCACTTTCTGTCTCTCTGTCTCTGTCTGTCTTTCTGGCAAGCACACATGCCCTATAGCAAAAATCACTCTCTTAAAAAAAAAAAAAGAAAGAAAGAAACTATCATTTAATGTTAAATAGATGAGCATGGAGGGCATTATGTTAAATGAAGTTAAGTCAGGAACAGAAAGAAATACCACATGATCTTCCTTATAGGTGGAAATTGAAAAGCAAAAACAAAACAAATAACCTCATAGAGGTAAAGAGATAAGAATGACTGCTAGAGGCTAAGCAGGATGGGGGATAGGGAGGATAATGGATGTTGCAAAATTACAGACAGATAGGAGGAACAATTTCTAGTGCTATAAAATCCAGTGGATAGATTTTAGGTGGCAACAACTTGCTATGTATCTCACAGTAACTGAAAGGATTTTAAATGTTTTCAACTCAAGTAAGGATAAAGGTTTGAGATGATAGGTATGCTGATTATTGTGATTTCATATTTACCTGAGTTCAACTAAAGTGCCAGTCTGCTCCAACCAGAGAAGCACACTTTGTGAGAACCAGTGGCAAGGAGCCTGAGTTACTGGAACCTATTTCCCATTAATTCATGGTATGATGGGTCTTAAAAATAAACTAACCTATGGTCTATAAACATACACACACACACACACACACACACACACACACACACACTTGGGAGTCTTCCTTTTCTATCATTTCATCCTACCTTTATTCAGGGGTATAGGAAAATGAAAGGTCTATGTGGCTCTTCATGTTTATGCAAGCTTGGCCTCCCTCTGACCCAGTGAATCCAAAGTCCTAATTAACAACCAGGTGCTAAGTGTTTTTACTACAGCACAAGTGACTTGATTAAATGAAAGCTTTTGAACCAAATACAATACAAGTACATCCTCTTTTAAATTAGTTATTCTAAAGCACCCCTTTCTCTGAGGATATCCTATTGGGAAAATGAGCACAATCCTTAACCAAACCATACATAATTCACACTAATTAAACATGTGGTTTACAGGTTTGAACCCATGACACTGAGTTATAAATCATGTAGTTTAAAAGCTGCATTAACTTGTTTTGTAACTAGAAACAAAGAAGAATCAGCCTAGTTGTTTAATTCAGCAAACACAAACTGAAATTTGTGGTCACTTAAATTTATTTAGCTAGTAGTTTGGCTTTTTAAGAAGCTATTGGGTCATCGGGAAAGTCATGCATGGAAAAACAAAAATACATCATGACCTTCCCAACAACCTAACATATTATCCAAAATGAAAAGGAGAAATGAATTTAGAGAGAACATCAACAGGTTTCATTTCATTTGAAGCATAGGAATCAGACAGTAACTAATATGTACGGTAATTTAATCTTCAACTAGGTTCCAAGATGAAATGATGGATGAAAAAGATGCAGCAGTAAACCATGACTTCATAAAGAAATAACATGAGCTGGGGCCTTAAACATAATTATGCCTTTTGCAGACAAAGAAACTCAATGAACAAAGGCAGAATAGTGTGCAACACAGAGGCCAGTCTGGAAAAGCATAGGAAAATTGGGTAAGTGAGGAGAGGAAGTCAAGGGAGACCTCCCTTTAATGAGGTGAATCAGTAGAGAGAAAAGGATCAGGATACAGAAGGCCTTGCTGAGGATTTGGGACTTCTTTCTGTGGGCAAATAAGAAATCACTGAAGAGTTTTAAGCAGTTGAGGTAGCATGATCAGAATTGTGTCTTAGAGAGAATATTGACACAATAGCATAGAGGAGGGACTGGAGAAGGAGAGAAGATAGGACAAGAAGAATCGAAACAAATGAAAAGGCCAGTGAGGAAACTTAGTCTAGTCATACAGGTGAGAGTTAATAAAGGCCTGAACAAATACAATAGCAGAGAGAATAAAAGGGAAGGGAAAGTTCTGAATTATAAAATAAAACATTTCTAAGATTTTTTAATTAACTGTAGTCAAGTTCTTATAAATTTCTAATGATGTAATTTCTATTATTAATATATAATCATTTAAAACAGATTTGATTAACACATATATGCTCAATATTAAATAATTGTATTATTTGTGTATAATTCTTTGGAGCTAAATTATGAAATATTTATGATAAATTCACAAAAACATATTTTCCTCTAATCAACTAATTCCAACTTCAATTCTATACACAAAACTTAATAAGATTAAAACTCACTCTACTCATCTTTTAATCAGTCAACTAATGTATACTTGCTAATATTCTAAATAGGAAGAAAAATACTAAATGATACTTATTCTCTTACTGTTAGCAGTCACACTATGACACATTTGGACTGCTTTTACACTTACCAAGGCATTTTCCAAGAATTATCTAATCATTACAAACTCTCAGAAGCAGACAATATTATAAATTTTTAAAAATAGGCACTCAGAAATTGCCATTTACTCAAAGTCATAAAAATAATAAGTAAAAGGCAGTGCTAGGGCTCAACCTCGGTCAGCTTATTGAAGCAAAGATAGCTAACTTTCACTGAGCTCTCACTGGGTATCAGATGCTGTATTGAGTGCTTTCTCCACAGAGTATTAATCTTCACAAAACCCCTTTTAGGTAGATATTAGTACGTTTATCCTCACTGTGATGGTTAGTTTTGGAGGTCTATTTGCCTAGACTATGAAATACATAGAAATCTAATAAAACATTATTCTAGGAGCCAACTCCATAGCATAACACTAATGAGCAATTCAAGAGAAGATGGATTCCACATGGTAACCACAGTTTAAATTTCAGCTCAGTCAGCCTGAAACACGCTGACCACCTATAAGAGAGTCCAGAATCAAATGAGCTGGAAGCCTGGAGGGAGGGCACTACCTGATGATCAGATTCTCGTAATGGTGCTCATCTCTCTTTCTCTCTCTCTATCTCTCGCTTTTTCTCTCTCACTCTCTCTCTCTCACATGCAGATGCTATATTAAGAATAGAGAGGAGGAAAAACAAAAAAAACTAACCATAAGATTCTATTGAAAAACATTTTGTGCATGTGTGTGGGATTTCCAGAGGAGTTAAATATGTGAATTTGAGAAGACTAGTTAAGGAGATCCACCTTCAGTCTTGGTGGGTACGATCCAATAAACGCCAAAGAGAAAAAATACATAAGGTGGATGGATTCTCTTCTGAGAGAATAGGATAGACTTCTGTTGTCTTAGACATCAGAACTCAAGGCTTGCCTGCCTTTAGACTATAGGACACACCAGCACCATACCTGCTGCCCAGGTTCTCAGAGATTTGGCCTTGAGCTGAGAGTTATATCACTGGCTTCCCTGCCTCTGAGGCCTTCATACTTCGACTCAGTCATGCGACCAGCATCTCAGCTTATGACGGCCTGCAGTGGGACTTCTTACCTGTTGTAATCACGTGAGCCAATTCTCTCAATAAATGCTCTTTTATGTACTACACATATCCTCTCAGTTATGTTTCTCTAGAGAATCCTGACTAATAACCTACTTTATTTAAAAAGAAAGGAAGAAACAAAGGGTTTATATTAATTCCCCCAGGTTACACAAGCAGTAACAGGCAATGACAAGTTTTAGACAGAGACCCTGAGATACAGAGGCCATATCCTTTACAGCTACACTGATCTAACCATAACCATTTGTAATCTAACCATGACTCACTCCACCCTATATCCAGAAAAATAAAAATAACTCAGTAAGCTAAACCCAGACTTGATATTCAATTATACTCCCAGATTTTAGCTAAACCATAGGTTTTCCTTTCTGAATTTCTGTAAGATAAAATATTCCAAACATTATCTGTACATATTCTGGCATGATATAATAACTCTTTTTCAGTTAAAAAAAATCATTTGTTTTACAGCACTTCCAATGAACTCTTTCAAACCTCTCTTGCTTTTACCTAGTTAATAAATAACTTATTGCAACAGTTACAAAAACTATATTTGGTGGTTTCTACAATAATTATTTTTTACAGTATCATATCATTGGGACCTTATACAGATTACTTTCTACAAAGAGGCTGAAATTACAAAATAGAACCTTACCAGGACCAAACATTAAAGTAAAATATAACAAGATTTAAAAATACAGTTATTAAGAGTTTTCACTACAAGAATCTTCCTATTAAAAGGGCATCTAAACACATAGAGTAGTATCTTCAATACCCAACACTTCAGCAACTTTTCCCTTGCTCAACTATAAGATTTTTTTTAAATGTCAATGAGTAAGAGGAATACAAAATGTCTTCATAATTTCCTGCTCTCCAGCGTCCTTTCTTCTCTATGGCTAATAGTGAAAAGCAAGATGCTTCTCATTTCATATATCTCTATTTACACATTTATTTTAAGAACATTTCACAAATTCCAGAAACCTCAGAGATAGACATAAGGGTTTAATTTAATAGGTCTTGAAGATGCAAGAGAATTATAAATAGTTCTCCCTACTTGGACCCTGCTTTAAAATGGAAGATGGCCCTACAGATGGAGCTTTTCCCAGGTGGGTCCCCACTTATGCTGCTGGTTCCACTTTTATGCATCCTCTACCCTTCATTCTCTTGTATCTTTTACCAGAAGCTCTGTGGACAGAGGGAGCTGTGGTTATAGCACGCTGAAAGGAGGTGAGCAATCTGAGTAAAGAGAGAGAAGGGAGGAAGAATGCAGAAAGCAGGAGCTAGTGAGAGGCGAAATGACTCCGCAGGGAATGCAGACAGCACATCACAAAGGCAGGCATCAAGTCATTTGAGTAAACTGTCTGATGTATGACATGTAGATATCTTTCTGTTAAAGATATCAACTTGGCAAGACCACTGAAGGAACTATAAAAATAGATTGCTTTCTTTTTATAATTCCTTTTTATTGTGAATTGTTTGCAACCTGAAATAGAAATTTTGGGGAAAAAAATACACGTGTAAAGCATGGTGTTGGCAGAGCATTCTGGCCACATATGCCCAACCCCACTTGCAGCTCCATGATCTCAGGTAAATTACTTCAAGGTCAAATACTTAAGTACCTCACAAGCAAAACAGGAGTAACAGCTACCTTATTTGGGGGGGGGGGAATGTTAGATAATGGACATGAAGACCTTTTTACAGAGCAAACTCTCAATTTATGTTTAGAAGGGTAAAAGGAGGGGAAAAAAGAAAGAAAATCATTACACATTTTTAAGATTCTAGATAAAAAATGAAAGGTGGATTTTTAGGTCCTCAATTCTGACTGGGAATGTCAGAAAACAACATAATACTTTTTTAAGATTATTATTATTTAAAATTCAACCAAAGAGAGACAGACATAGAAAGAGAGACAGGAGAGAGAGAGAGAAACCAAGAAAGTACCTGGTCTGAGACTTGAATCATGGCCAGCTATGTGGGAGTCCAGCATCTTAACTACCATGCCACCTGCTGGCCCCAACATAATACTTTTTAATATGAAACTAATTAAAATTTAGTTCCTTTCTAAGGTAGAAAATAATGGGAGGATTACATACTGACAAAGAAAGCATTTATTTTAGGTTATATAAACAAATATTTCTATTATAATTATTATATAATTATATAATCATTACAGTTATTTAACTTATTATATGATTATTATTTTTTGAATGATTTTTGCTATAGGGCACGTGCACTCGCCAGACAGACAGAGAGACAGAAAGTGAGAAATCACCCCCCCCCCCCAGGGGGGAAGGCCAGGCGGGAGGGAAGGCCATGCTGCAATCCCTTCTCCTCCATTCTCCTCTCGGGATCTTGGGCAGGTATAAACACGCACCTGGCATGAGTTTAGGCCACTGGGTTCAGGACTTGAACTGCGGTCAACTACATGGGAATCCAGCAACATAGCCATTACGCCAACTGCTGGTCCTGAGTATTATTTTTTGTTGGTTTTATTTTAATTTATTTTATACATTCAATCACTATACATCACTTAGCTTGTAAAGTGAATTTACCCAACATGAATACACTTCACACCAGTCCAAGTGAGGATACTATATACATTATCAACAGATAATAATCCATTTCTGTGTCCCATAGATGTCTTGCCTCTCTATTTTTCTCCCTAAGTTCTTTCTTTGCACTCTCCCCCTTCTCCTACCATCTTCCCACACTGTCTCTGATGTCCAAACCAATCTCCATGCTTCTATATCTTCTAATCTTTCAGTTTCCACCATAGACTGCAGACAGCCAGTATATATTAAGTGGAGACATATGATGTCTCTCTTTCATAGCCTGGCTTGTTTCACTCAGAAGTAAATCTTCCATATTCGTCCACTTTCTATCAGATGCCAGGAATTTCTTATTTTTTAAGGCCAGTAGTATTTTGTAGAGTATCTGTGCCATACTTTTTCAATCCATTCATCTGTTTGTGGACACATTACAATTACCATATAATGCAATTATAATTATTAGAACATTAAAGCAATGTATTTAAAAAGTTGTGGATACTAGTAAAAAGCAGAATTTTATAGAAAGCCAAATAGTATATAAAGACAAAAGTTTATTTAAAACTGAATAGTGGAATGACAAAAAAGAAAAATTATGAAATAATACTTAAGGTTATAGAATAGAATGATAAACTCAAAAGTCATATGAAAAATTTCAGTGAGATATTGACACAAACATTTGAAAAAGAGAAAACAGTCAGGTCGGTGCTTTAGTCAATTGTATTCAAGATTCAAGGTTACAGGAAGAAATGTAGACTAATAAAAAAGGATCACTATGAAAAACAATGGCAAGGGTGTCTAATAAGTTTTCAAAAGATGCCTCACTCTGGAAATATACCACCCTTTTGAAATCTCTCCTTCTGACTCACTGATCATAGTTTTTAATAAAGTCTGAGAGAAAAGGTAGATGAGTAACACTCTGAGTCAGAGATTATTAACAGTTATTTTAGAGAAAGGTGATATTAGATTTTAAAATCTTGGTGACCTTTAACATTTTATAATACTTGCTTTCTAAATTATTCTCAGAAAGTTACCAAGGTTTACAGAAAGTTATGGCTGCTTTATATCCACTGTGCATTGTTGAAAAGCAAAAGCTGGCAAATGTTTTGTCTTAAGAAAGGTGACAAAGTATTAATTTTTTTAAAGAGATTTTTGCCTTAGAGCATTTTTGCTCACCAGAGAGAGAGAGATAGAGACTGTGAGAGGGAAAGGGAGAACTCATTCCCCAAGGAGGATGGCCCTGCCACAATCCCTTCTCCTCTATTCTCTTCCTGGGATCTCAGGCATGCATTCACATGTGCCCAGCATGATTTTGAAGCCACTGGGTCTGGTACTCAAACCACAGTTAGCCAAGTGGAGTCCAGTGATACAACTGCTATGCCATCTTCTGGTCCCTAAAGTATTTATATTTTTAATGCAACTCAGATTTTATTTTGCTAAGTTTAGGTCAAAAAATTAATTTTCTCAGTTGCTTCTTAAAATGCTGTAGACATTTGGCACATGCTGGCAACTGTATTAATCTGTCATCTCTCACCCTTTTTCTCTATGATTTAGGCCAAGAGCTTTGTTTTACATAAATTCAAAATCTTTCCTTATAGTAGGTTTGACAATTGCAATAAATATATACAGGCAGATGAGGTATCAATCTCAGCTTAAGAGAAAATGATTTTTTACTAATAGAAGATACCGTTTATGTAACTTTTTGTTTGTTTTTTGGAGAGGTTTTCACTATAGGGTGTGTGCGCTCGCCAGACAGACTGAGAAAGACATAGAGACAGAAAGCAAGAAATCACCCCCCAGGGGAGATGGTCATGCCGCAATCCCTTCTCCTCCATTCTCCTCTCAGGATCTTGGGCACGCACGCACATGCGCCCGGAGTGAGTTTTAAGCCACCGGGTCTGGGATGAGAACCGTGGTCGACTACGTGGGAGTCCAGCGACATAGCCATTACGCTAACTGCTGGTCCCCTACTGTTTATGTAACTTGAAGAGAGTTCACCTGCTAAGATTTTATATATTTAACATCTCCCTGTGAAATAATCATAGCATCTGATCAATGTTTAAAAGTTTGCAATGGCAGCCTAATATAATGTACTAAAGCCAGAACTATTCCATGTAGACTGTAGCTGGTTCAAAGTGTAGGTTTCTGACTTACGGTAGAATCTGGTCTATAAAACCCTGTTTATCTAATGCTAAATTGTTCTGCTTAGTAAATATCTGTTGACAGTTCCTGACTTGAAATCATTTCCAACTTTCATCCTTCATTTTATATAATTCTTGACAGGATAGAACTTTAAAAGGAGATTTGCAATTTATTTTCTTATACATATTCATACACAAAGGAGCCCACAAATACATCCACATACAGAAAAAAACATCCATTTGCAAAAGAGCCTATTAACATGGAAAACAGCAGAGGGAAACTGCTTAAGAACAAAGAGAAACTATGTCAGTGTTTCATATCAATTCAGGTATTAAAAATGCTAAACTTAATTCCAAGATAAAGTGTATTGAATTGCAAAGAAACCCTAATAAAGCCACTTCACTATATTTTTAATTCCATGAAAGCTTTTAAGAAATCATTTCTTTGTTTTATAACACACCATCTGTTAACTATAATAAAAGCAAAGTTTTAGAAATTTTTAAAAATTGCTCTAGAACTCATTATTTTTAAACAAATAAGAAAAAATTAATTTTATGTCATCTTTCATCCTGAATGTAGTCTTTATGTAATCCCCAACCAACACGTTATGCCTGAGACATAAAAAAACTCATTTATTGATATGCATTCTTTCATAGGTATAGGGTTATAAAATAGGTATAGGTTTTACCTGAGTACAAGTTTTTCATCTATTTAATGCATATATATCATGATAAGAACTGGAAAATAATCTTTTCCAGAGTCAAGGTTCACCTGCACTATCCATCAAAAAGCAGTAAGACTTTGTAAATGGAGAAGAAAGCCTATTTGCGTGACTTAGAAACCTTGTGAAGGTTAGGACTGTGAGTAGATAAAGAAGTGGCAATCAATAGATATACCTGTAGGTGTCACAAGGCTATTCCAAAAATATAGATGCCAGTGTCTGATATTTATTCATTTTTGTGTAATTCCGTCAGATCAAGAAGGTTCTTCAAGATTTCAACGGAATCCATTAAAATTAAAATGTGTTTTAAAGGAAAAAGACTGGTAGTTATTTCTGGCTTACTGTAAGCACAACTAGATGTGCTTTACCTGAGTTAACTTCATTGTTATATTTAAATCTCTCTCTTAATTATGAGCTAACTTATGTATGAGGATTAACAGAAAAGTCTGTTATGACTAGTTCCCAGAGACTATTCACAATTGGGTAGAAAGAAACCTCAGAAGGACATAAAGCATTCCTGAACTCCAACATTAAGAATATACTCTGTGGATACCTATAATTCTTGCCATAGGTCAAGGAAAATGATGGCATATTTTTGGTAAAAAGCCATTTATCAGTTTATTTCTTTATTTTGTGGCAAAATACTTTGCTATGTGATGCAAAGGATACACAAATGTATCAGAAAATCAGCCAGAGTGATAGCATATAAACAAAGCTATTTGAAAGGCACAAAATAAAATAATGCCTTTCTTTAAGCAATAAATATTCACTTGGCAAGATTATTTGTGTGGAGGGACAGTGCACAAATGTTACTTTGAAATAAGCAAATGTAATGTATTTATTAAATGGTAAAAAAATATATATTTCTCTAAGCTTTCAAATATATATTATATTTAATTTGTCTAATGTTTTCCAGAAAAATGTTCCCCTTTAATGAGCCTTAGAAATTAATATTAATCAATAACAAGCAAGGCACTGGTTCACATCCTCTGGAAATTGTCCCAGTTGCATATAAAAAAAACATATTTCACAAAAATCTTAAAATATCTTCCATTAAGTGGCTTCTTCTAAAGACTGTTTACATTGTTGATTTGTTTGGAGATACTTTTGTAAAAATGCTCAAAAATCTTGGAAAAGTAATACCTCGGAATTCTAATACAAATTAATATATACCAATCCATATATGAAATTTTATTCTTCATTCTCTCTCATTTAATTCTATATTTAGAAGATATTCTCCTTTAAGTCATTCAGAGTCCTGAATATAAAGCCCCACATAAGAAATTAATTTAAAAATTTTAAATTGGGGAAAAATTTTTCTCTATATAACTGATATGCATCCTCTTTGCCAATAAGGAGAGCCATTTCTCTTTTTGCTTTGATAGCCAGGAACCTCAAACTCAAACCCAAAGTGCAATCACAAAAATATTATGCTAACATTATTGTTACAGTTTCTGCAGCTTCCATTTTTCTATCAGTTTGATTTTCCATAACAATCTCTATTCTATTTGTGGGAAGAGAAGGAAGCATAAATATTTTTGGTAATTTAAAATACAAAGAAGAATATACATATCATCTAAGTCATATAGCTTAAAAATATATACATATCCATATATAGATAGGGGACCAGCAGTTAGCATAATGGCTATGTCACTGGACTCCCATGTAGCCGACCACGGTTCGAGTCCCGGACCCGGTGGCTTAAATTCATGCCAGGCGCGTGTGCGTGCATGCACAAGATCCCAAGAGGAGAATGGAGGAGAAGGGATTGCAGCGTGGCCATCCCCCCTAGGGGTGATTTCTCGCTTTCTGTCTCTCTGTCTCTCTCTGTCTGTCTGGCGAGCGCATGTGCCCTATAGCAAAAACCTCTCAAAAAAAAAATAGATAGATAAGATAGACAGATAGATAGATAGATAGAACTAATCACCACTTTTGAAATAAATTACAAAAGGTCTCTGACTTAAAATAGTTAAATTTATAATTGTTCAGCTTTGCAATAGTGATAAAATAATGTGCATTCTATAAAAACTCTACTTTGAGGACTCATATAACCATCCTGTTTTTCACTTTCAGTACAGTATTTGATAAATTACATAAGAAATTCAGTACTTAGTATAAAATTGGCTTTGGGTTAGATGGTTTTGCCTGTACACTAATGTAAGCTTCCAGAGTATGCTTACGGTAGCTAGCCTAAGCTATGTTTGGTATATTAAATGCATTTTTACTTATATTACGGTTTTATAGGGACACAACCCCATCGTAAGTTGTGAACATTTGTATTGATATATAAGCTTGTTTGTAAAGCTATGTGAAGTGGACATATACACCTTACTCTGTAAATAAAGTTGTTTAAGATGAACCTGAAGATTTTAAAGTAGGTCTCATTAGGTCTTCATTTCACTGCTAATGCTTTTCCAAAAATGTTAGACCTTGGAAACTATCCAATCTGCTATACTAGTACTATAGGAAGCTAGCATCATCATTATCAATCATGAGACCAGCCGATAATGTTTTGGAGGGTGTAGGGGGGGAGCTTAACCAGAGAAAATAATAATTCTAAAAACAATAACAACAAAAAGAACTTTGTGCACCAAAGTGAAAAAGCTGACCAATGGGCCTTCTTAAAATAATTGGAAGAACTTGTCGCAAACTCTTATTGCTTAAATTAAAAAGCCTATTGGTTAGACTTAATAGGCCTTTTGTAGGTAATTAATAATAAATGTGAAGGTAAAGCAAATAGTATCTATATGAACATAAGAGATTTTAATTTTGTGTCTTCCCCTTATAAATTACAACAAATAAAATAACAAAAAAATAAATTCAATCAGGCTGAGTCAGCTATTCTGATAATATTATACATGCTTTTTTAGAAAACATATTATCCAGGTTTGCAATTTTTGCTACTAAAATAGTGAAGAGAATCTAGACTGGCAGAATTTAAACAAATAGCTTGTGTGCATAATTTAGTTCAGTATTTTTTTTCCTCCACCTCCAACTATGCTTTCTGGAAAGAAGAGATGAGAGAAGAAATGGAGAACATAATCTGAAGAAATATGGCCTTTTGTCTTTTCTGTCATTTCTACTTTGCTATGACAATCATTTAAGGATTTGGGCTTTTCCCTTGGGACCACATATTTAGGAATAACAGAAACTTCCCCTATTATTTGTCATCTTAGATGAACACACTTCCATTAGATCTCCCTCTTACCCTATGTCTCTTTAAAAATATTGAAGAAAATGCCTCTAAGAGTTTAAGGGGATCCTGAATAGATGCTCACTTTATCTAGCTCTGTCATCAAGTCCAGATTGTCTTTTGGACTTTCCTGACTGACCTTCACTCTGGCCAACTGACTCTGACTTTGTAGGTCATGGTAATGAGTTCACAACTTCCTAGCTTCGGTTTCTACTCAGGTCTCCAATTTGCTTCCTGTTGAGTGATAGTACCTTGTCACCTCATACCTCTTCTCACTAAGCATCAATAAAAGTGATGGCTAAGCCTTATTACACATATATTTATTCAACAAAAATTACTGTTTACTATGTGCCAAGCTATACTATGTACTAGAAACTGAAAAAAATAATGCTTCCTTAATTCAGATCAAAATCTCTGTTCCTGTTGAGTGTACCAAGAATCAGACATGAATCCAAACACATACAGATTCTCTGAAAGAAAGGAGCACCTTTTGTGTTTTTTTAATTATTTTTTAACTGTCAGAGGGAGAGAGAGGGAGAAAGTACATCCTAATGGGACATGATCACACCCCAATACCTTCTCCTCCATTCCTCTATCCTTTCAGGATTTGGGGCATATATGCATACATGCCTGGCATGTTTTTAAACCACGTTGGCCTAGATTTGGACTGTAGTCATCCATGTGGGATTCAGCTCCCTTAACTGCTAGGCTGAGATGACCTAAAAAAGAACAGCTTTGTAAGAGGATGGATTTCACCTGGCTAAAGAAGTAAAAAGTCTTATCCAAGAAAACGATGCCCAAGTTGAGACATGAAATACATGAACAGTAAGGAGAAATAACTAAGCACAGTGGATAAGCATTCCAGACAGAAGAGTCTGTGCAAGCAGATATTAACAATAGAAAGTCAGGGGAAGTAGTAGGAGCAAAACGGCATGGACCACTTTAAAAACTGCAGAAGGTGGACCTGGCAGGAGTACAGACAGCTAGAGCTAGAAAGAGAGGCAAACCAAATGAGGCAAGGTATTGTAGGTTATGTTAAACATTTAGGTCTTTTTATTATTACTATTATATTACATTTAATCACATAAATCCCTACAGTGTATAGCATTTCTTTTTCCAGCACGATTACCATGCCTATCAGTCAAGACAAAGACATTACTACCCACATCATCATCATCATCAAATAGCTTTTCATTTTTTTTTCAGATTATTATTTTATTCTCATTATTTTTTTAAACATTCAAGCACTATACATCATTTGGCTTATAAAGAGAACTTGCCTAACATGAATACTTCTCAGACCAGTCCAGTTGAGACTACTATATGTGTCATCATCAACAGGTAATAAACCATTTCTGTATCCCACAAATGTCATGCCTCTCTATTTGTTCTTGGGCTATTCTTCTCTATACTCTTTCCTTCTCCCCCCACCCTTCCACACTGTCAACATTTAAGTCTTTATCCTTAGAGCAGTTAAAGCCATTGAAAGATTTTAAGAAAACATGATACCAGGGACCAGCAGTTAGTGTAATGTTATGTTGCTGGACTCCCATGTGGTCAACCATGGTTCGAGTCCTGGACTCGGTGGCTTAAACTCATGCTGGGCGCATGTGCGTGTGTGCCCAAGATCCCAAGAGGAGAATGGAGGAGAAGGGATTGCGGGGGGGGATGGGGTGATTTCTCACTTTCTGTCTCTCTGTCTCTCTCTGTCTTTCTGGCCAGTGCACACACCCTATAACAAAAAATGCCCCCCCAAAAAAAAAGAAAAAATGAAAAAAAAAAGAAAAGAAAAAGTGATACCATAATATTTGGACTTTGAAATGCTAACCTTCCTAGAGTTAGGACTATAGGCTAGAGCCATACTAGAAGTGAATAGGATGGATGTAGGAAGATCAGTTAGAAAGCTACTGCAATATTCTTAGCAAGAGATGATGGTACCTTAATAGAATAGTAGCTCACTTAACAAAATTCACTAGCCAGACATATTATAGCTTATGCAACATCACAAAATCCTGTGTATTACAGACTAATTGTCTTTTCAGATATGGAAAATAAGGTTTAGATGTTGAGTGACTTACCAAGGCCACAAAGACATTAACCAATGAGAGAAGGAATCAAGACCAGGCAGTCTAGCAGGAAGACTCATGCTCATATCCAGCGTTCCATAGTGCTGCCCAGAAAATGGCAGCAGTGGAATTGGAAAGTGCACAGATTTAAGAGATTCTAGAAGTTGAAATCACAGGGAATGATTATGGGTTACTTAGGAAGAGGAAGAAGTTAATGTCTATTAGAGGGGAAGATGTCAAGGATGGTGTCTAAGAGTCTGACTTACACAAATAAATGGACAGTGATGTCATTTATTGAAACAGGGAATATTAAAAATGCACATGGGCCAGTTCAGTTCTGTGGCCTAGTGGTTATGGAGGCTGGTCCTGATATCAACACCAGGGATTCCCCAATCCCTCCACTCTCCTGCTCTGGTGGCTTAAAAATAACCCTGGACATGTGTGTGTAAGTGCCCGAAATCCCCAGAGGATGGAGAAATGGAAGAAAAGGAATTGTGGATGACCACATCCAAATGGGGTGCTGTCTCCCTCTCTCTCTCTGTCTTGGTCTCTCTGTCTTATTATCTCTCTCCAGCAAGTGCTTGTGCCTTCTGGTAAAACTTGAAAAAATAGATACATGGACCAGATAGTTTTTGGAAGTTTAGACAGCAGGAAGACTGTGAGTTCAATATTAAACATGTTAAATTTGAGAAACTTTTTTTTTTTAAATTTAGAGATAGAGATTTTTGCTATAGGGCATGTGTGCTCAAGGAAAAAATGGAAACACACAGAAAGCAAGAAATCACACACCCCACCCCCCCGGGGGTGGGGGGGGACTGTCGTGCCACAATCCCTTTTCCTCCACACTTCTCCCTGGATTTGGGCATGCACAAACACACACTCAGCACAAGTTTTAAGCCACAGGGCCTGGGACTCAATCACAGTCAACAACATGAGAGTCCAGAGACATAACCATTGCCTCATCTGCTGGTTCCAAGAAACTTTTGAACACACAAGTAGGAATATCAAATAGGCAATTGGATACATATGTCTAGACATAAAACATGATATCTTAAGTCTGAAAGCCAAAGCAGATGAGAAACAGTTAAGTCACAGTCATGAATGGGACAAATAATACCTAGACCCATTATTTTCCATGGCCATTGAAACACACTGTGGGCTCATTCTTTCCCACTCCTGAGCGATAACATCTCAGGCAGATCCTTAGCTGTTATGTCAGTTGTGAATAGTAGAAAGTCACTTCAGTCCTCAAGTCCAGCTTAATGATTAATTCCAAACTCCTCGGGCTCCCAAAGGAAAAAAAATTTTAAAAAGATAGAGCTGGTCTCTTCTCTCATCATCACCACACCTCCTTCTCTATTCACTCTCTGGCTTTTGTTTCTATTCCTCCTGGTGAGAGCTAAGGGATTAGTGAAGAAAGAGCACATAGTTGAAGCAGCTGAAATATTGGAGTGTGGGACCAGTACTCTCTTGTGGAGACTCTAAGATTGAACTGATTACTAGATATCTCATTTGGATGTCTAACAGACATTTCAAACTTCGTATGTCTAAGATCAGACTGGATTTTCCTTCATGCACTAAACCTGCTTCTCCCACAGTCTTCTCCACAGAAGCAAATGGCAACTCTATTGTTTCAGTTGTTTGAACCAAATACTTTTGAGTCCTCCTTTCTCTCTCAGCCTATTTTCAGACCACTAGTATGTCTTCAAAATATTATGCACAGTTGTAATGCTTTATAAAGACACTGCAAACACTGAACTAGCTAATATGAATCATTGTTCCTATGGGACATAGAGGGTACATTCCTAGGTACATTTGGTCACAACATTTCCATCACCTGATCAATATATAACTTGTTCTATGTGTGCTTCTGTTTCAAAACACTTTATACATTGTTGATTCATTAATATTGGAAAGCTAACAATGCTATAACTCATGCCTGAACAAAGCTTATCTAACACTACATGCTTTCTCTGTAAGGTACAACACAACCTTCTCATGGTTATGAACACAAGAAAGCACTTCAGCACAATGTTTGGAGCTATTTTAAAGTATAAAAAATCTTTGATAAGAGGCAAGAAAACATGACACAGAATATACTGCAAAAGGATCCTTGTTTACAGTATGAGGGATGAAATAAGACACACTGCTGTCTTGCTGTAGCTCAGCTGAGAGCCTGTACAACAACAGTTCAAATTTTTCACCACTCTGTACATGTTCCTACCTGAGAATGACCACAAAGGATAGTACTTTGGGTATTCATTTTGGGGATACAAATTTTAGTGAAGAAGCAAATCTGCAAATACAGAAAAGTACATTTAATGAAGATTGACTGTACATCCATAATCCAACCACTTCCCATCCCCATCATTACTACCACCCCTGTTCAGACCATCATCATGTCTTCACTTGTACACCTACTGATCTGCCTCCAAGCACCTACCTTCCCTACAGCCTAACAGCCACAGACCTTTAAAAGTCAAATCAAGCTCATATCAATCCTTTGCTCAAAATCCTCCAGTGCCTTTCTATCTCTTTTGAAATGAAATGAATCTTTATTTTTCTTTGGAGAGGTTTTTTTGTTTTTGTTTTGTTTTTTGTTTTTTGTCTTTTGTTTTTTTTCTTTTTGCTATAGGGCACGTGCGCTTGCCAGACAGACAGAGAGAGACATAGAGACAGAAAGCTGGAAATCACCCCCCAGAGGGGATGGTCACGCTGCAATCCCTTCTCCTCCATTCTCCTCTCGGGATCTTGGGCACACACGCACACGCGCCCAGTGTGAGTTTTAAGCCACCGGGTCCAGGATGCGAACCGCGTTCGACTACGTGGGAGTCCAGCAACATAGCCATTACACTAACTGCTGGTTCCCTGAAATGAAATGAATCTTGTCATTGCTTCACAAGGCACTACATAGGTTGGTCACCTGTGATCTTAATGGCGTCATTTTGTTTCACTTGTTCCCCTCTTTCAGTCCATGCTAGACAAACGTACTCTTATTTGGGAGCCTTTGTATTTGTTTTTACTGTTTGTAAGGTTATTTGAAAAGCTAGCCCTCTCACTTTCTTCAGATTGCAGTTTGAATGTTTCCTTATCAGAAATAGGCTTATTGGGTCAGCCCAGGGCATGGTGGTTAAGGTGACTGGATCCCATTGATCCACCATGTAGTCAAGTCCTGGACCCAGTGGCTTGAAGAACACACTTGGGTAGGGTGTATATGTGCTCAAAATCCCAAAAGAAGGGAGAAATGGAAGAGAAGGGATTAATGTGACCATCCTCTGTGTGGGATCCATCTCCCTTAACCACTAGGATACAGGGCCAAATATATCTGAAGGAGACCCATTTTTCTGTTTGGTACCTTCATCAGCATTGGCACCTTTCAAACCTGGGGAGCATTCCTCTTCTACGGAATCCAAGACTGGCTCCTTTACAAATGAAGATCAAGTCTGGTCCCACAAAATTAAAAAATAAATAAATAAATAAATAAATAAATAAATAAATAAATAAAAAGAAACACTTTAACACTGCTATTAGGGAGCTTTTCAGTTCTTGAGTATGTCAAGCCCTTCTCTAGGCCTCCACAGTGGTTGATTCCTTTGTCTAAAAATCTGCTAGCCCTGGGCCAGTAGATGGTATAGTGGCTATGTCACTGAACTCTTTCATGGCTGAACATGGTTTGAGTACCAGACTGAGTAGCTTAAAAATCACTCCAGGTACATGTGTGTGCGTGCCCAAGATCCCAGGAGGAGAATGGCGGAGAAGGGATTGAAGCACGGGGGTAATTTCTTGCTTTCTCCCTTACTATCTCTTGTCTGGCTGTCTCTATGGGGGAGGGAATTTTCAAAAACAAAAAAAATCTCCTAACCCCTACCCACAGCACATCCCTCATACCTCAGCTTAAGAGTCACCTCCTTCGATTGATCTCCGATTCATTAGCCAGATCAGGTCTTCGCACTGCCATGTTTCTCGTGCTTTAACATATATGCATGACCGGGAGGACTTAGATACCCTAACATAGCACTCAATCTCACTTTACTGTCATTAACTATTGATTCCCATATTTTTCCAGCAAGAAAGTAAATCTTATAAAGTGCCAATAAAATATTCACTAACAAATATATATATTTTTAAACATATACCTACTTTTGAGTTGAGGGATATGTACTGAAGATAAAAGAAGTTAAATTCCATCATCTCTTCCTCCCTTCCTGCCACCTTCCCTTCATTCTCAGACCCTTTATCTTCATCACGCACAAGTACCTGCTTCTATGTCAAGACTTAATACTGTCTGGCGTACACTCAGGATAGAACTGCTGAATGAGAGAATGGCTTAAAGGGAAGCTTGGAAGTTTAAATTGCCTTGTGAGCTATCAGAAACCTCATTTATAGATAAGCTAGGGAGGACTCATGAGATTTGTCAGATCCGATGGGACGGGGGGAGTTGAATTAAAACAAGTGAACAGCCTAATGAACTAATACATTCTTGTTTTCACTTTCCAGAAATTCAAATTTGAAGACTGGTATAAAAGCTTCTTTGGTAACATCTTCCTTTACCAAATTATACTACTGTTCCTTCCTACTTTGATCCAGTAGATCAAAGCTACCTAACAGATTTTTTTTTTAATAAAGAAAGAGATAAAAACATTTAAATTTAGGAGGAAGAGCCAGGGTGCACCCAGGATAGTGGTGCAGCTGCAGAAGCAGATGGACAGACATGTGGATGCAGAACTCAGTGTCTGAACAAGTCAGTCTAGATCCTGGATGTCCTTCAGGTGGAAACTTTCAGGGCAGGACCCTTCCAGAGTGGCAACACCTATGTCTCCATCTGTCTGTGCTGCTACTAAAAGTTCCTCACACCCAACAAATCCTGGCTCTGCTATTCAGAAAAGCCATTTTAAATCTGAAGTGTGTCCTAGAGTGTTTCGGGATCAAAGTGACTGAAGTCAGGCTCTAAACATCATCTTCTAGATATCCCCAAACACTCTTACTTGTAGGACATTCTCTGTCCTCTCTCTGTCTCTGTTGACTCTCTCTCGCTCACTCTAAATTTTTTGTTTTAAAATTTTAAAATACTTATCACCTTGGGCCTTTTCTTTCTCTTGCTAATTTCTGAAGTCATTTTAAATTTGAGATATGTCCTGGTGTGTTCGCAGTGGTGCACTAGTGTGCCCGCAGTTTCCACTTTTTACCTTTAAAATTTTTTTTCTCTTCTTTGGTTGTTTTTTCTAGTTTTTTTTTTTTTATGTTCTTTTTTTCTTCACTTTTCCATTTGCTTTTATTTTATTTATTTATTTTTAGCCATACTTTTCCCACTATGCTCTTTAGTCTCCACACACTGAGAGTCTAGACAGGACTAGGTGCACAGTAGCCAAGCATCTGAATACTTTTAAGGTTATTAAAATCCTCAATGCTTACTGAACCTCCTGCCTGAAGGAAGAAACTCCTATCTATAAATCTGAACTCAAAATCTCTTTCTGTGAATATCACATTGCAAAACACTGTAGAGAAGAGATTTTGTCACAGAATTACCCAGCAGTAAAGGGGAACACATGATCTTACAGTTGCAGACACCTCCTCTAAGCAATTAGCCAAAAGCGAATTCACTACCAAAGGACTAAAATTCAGAGAAGAAAGACTGCGGAGTGAACAGCAGGGAAAAAGATAGAGCTGCAGAGAGAATGGCTTTTCTCCTCCCACACGCCTCTGATCTCTCTGTTGAAACCCTGCAGCTCAGCCCAGGTAAACCTATTCCCTAGAAACTGTAAGGCCTTTATAACATCCTGTTCTAAAGTCAAAAGTGAAGGTTGCTTGATGAGCATAAGGAAAATGGAACTGCAGAGAGATTATGGATCACCTCCTCCTGCACAACTTTGAAAGCTCAAAATTCACTCCCAGAAGTTAGGAAGACACGTATTAGCCATCAGATGACCAGAAACCACCACAGAGGTACAAGAAATATGAGAAACTAAGAAAATATTTCTCCCCTAAGGGTAAAGGACAATCCTTCATCAGTCAGACAGTACAGTGGAACTCTTGGAAATGTCTGACAGAAAATTCAGAATATTCATAGTAACAAAACTAAATGAGATGCAAGAGCTGAGAGACAATGAACTCAAAAAGATACAGGAGAAAAGAGACGACAAGTTCCAGGAGGTGAGGAAGTTCTTGAACGATATGAAAGAAGAAATACATACCATAAAAAAGAAGCCAAATGGAGCTGTTAGAGATGAAGGCTGTAATATAGGAAATAAAAACCTTCCTCGAAAGTATTAAAAGCAGATTAGTCCTTGCAAAAGATCAAATCTCAAATGTTGAAGACAAAACCTCTGGCTTAGAAAAAAATAAAATGAGAAAATAACCCCCCAAAAAATGAGTATACTATATAATAAATACTGGATACCATTAAGCACCCAAACATCCGGATAACTGGTGTCCCAGAAGGTAAAGAAACTAATCAGGGCATTGATCATCTATTCCATAAAATCCTGCAAGAAAACTCCAAATCTAGAGGCATTCAAATACCCAAACTGAAGAAATACAAAGGATCCCTAATAGAATCAACCCAAGATCTTTTCCAAGCACATTGAAGCCAGATTGGCAAAATCCACAGACACAGACAAGATACTAAAATTGGTAAGAGAGAAATATCAGGTTACTTATAAAGGTTATCACATCAGGCTAACATGAGACCTCTCATCAGAAACAATCCAAGCAAGGAAAAAATAGGAAAATATAGTCAAAGAGTTAAGTGAAAAACAGTTTCAACCAAGAATACTATTACCTGGCAAGATTTATCCTTCATATGTGGGAAGAAAAGATAAAAAATTCTCAGATAAACAAAATCTGAATTTACCAACACCAGACCAGCTCTTCAGGAAGTTCTAAAGGAGCGCTTTACCAGGAAAACTAAAGACACACATACAGAAATAAGAGAACAAAAAGCAATCAAGAAAACGACCAACTTAATGCTAGGAACAAGAATTATCAATAATAACATTGAATTATAACTTCCAGGATTTAAACGGAAAGATTGGACCACAGTTACACTGCGAATTCAACAGAAGAGAAATTGAACATAAACTGGTGAAATAGAATTTTATGACTTTTGGGTAAAACATTACTGATTTTTTTCTAGGCTTTGTTTTCCCAATTTAAGAATTTTGCTTTCTTTTGAGCTGCTGATAGGTTCAGCAATTTGCTAAAAATGTGTTTCTTTTCTTTATATTTGCTTGTTTCTTTAAATGGAAACAAACTTTTCACCCTTCCTGAACCCTCTGGAATTGGAAATTATTTGGGAGTATCCTTATTTTGTGGCTGAATGGTTATTTGCATAAGTTCAATGATACCTGTTGCCTTGAATCAGAAACTGGAAATACTCGTTATTGGACTGGAATGTCATATCTGAAGACTAAACCAGAAGGCCATGGAATTAAGGTAGATCTCAAATTAGCCAACAGAAGCTCTTGAAAAGATGGCCTGGCACCATTAACAGTTATGCCTGGCAGAGAGGATTAAAGAAGCTGTATGAAAGAATTCATACCATAAAATAACCTGGACTTCTCGAGCACAACAGTTTAATCAGTAGAGATTGCAAAAGAGAAGCCACAACCAGAGGATTACCTTGAGGAAGACGTTGAAGGAAGAAAAAGAGACTGATCTTTTCTAGCAGATGGTATATCACAGAAGGTAGGCAGGGCTGAATTGAGAAGGTTTATGTGTGAATTGTGTGCTGGGTGTTTGCTTTGCAACAGTTTGAGTAGTTCACATGTAAATATTTTCTCAAAAATATTTAAAACCATACTGTCTCTGTTGTTACAGAGTCACAAGCAAAATTATAACAAATATTTCAAATGTTATCTTTAACATTCAGTTTTTTTTTAATTTTGAAAGTTGTTTATTAACTGTCAAAAACTATGGAGTATGAGGAAAAAATTTTGATATGTAAAGTAGATGTTTGTGGGAAAATGTAAAAATAAATAAATACATGATAAAAAAGAAAAAAAAATTAAATTTCAACTATGTAAATTAACACTTTGAGGCTTTGCTGTGGAAATGCTCAATACTCACCTCTCATATATCCACAGAATATAAGAATTTTCATCTCCAGGAGGGTAGATCCTTAGAGTTCTTTGGATTTTCTCTATCTCCCAGCTTACTTCTTCCTAGAGATTGATGAGTTTGCAGGGAGTAAGTGAGTGTTTATGGCTTTTTTTACCCTTGTGTTCAGAGTGGCCTATTCTCTGTTCATCCATGCAGTAAGTTTATCAGAACACATTCTGAAGGGTCAGAATGTGCAAGGGGAAGGCCTACAGTTTGGGGTAAGAAGTAAGGTTAATACGGGGGAAGGCGTTCAGCCATATCAGTAGTAAAACTGGCATTTTGGTCTCTAGCAATCTCTGTCTTACTTATGTTTTGCCCCCTTAAACCTCCAAAGCCCTAATGTTTCACTTTGACTCTTACCAATTTTCCCTTTCTTTGCCATTCTCAGCCTGACACATCCAACTCACCCTTCATAGCTCACTTTTATTTTATTTCTGTTGAAATCTTTCCTGATCACCCCCAAACAGAATGAATCACTCTCCTCTGTGTATAGTCTGTCCTGAATGATGGTTAATTGTGCCTGAACAGTCTCCCTTATGAGATTATGAACTCTTTGCAGTTAAGGACTATATTTTATCTGTCTTTGTGTGCACTGAAGCTTATGATTTCTTCCTGCCACAGTATCCAATGCAATTCCCTTTTCTATCCATTTATCAGATTTTTACTGAAGGTTAGCTATGTGGTAGGCTGCTTGTTAGGTACTAGGACACAGGCTGAGATAAGATAGATACAGACCCTGCTGACATCTTGTTGGTTAATTACCTTGACCATAGTGAGCCCACAATAACATATCATTGATTTGATAGAACAGATGAGAAACTGCTTCCCTCCCCCTACTGATCACTGAAATTCTGAGCACTAAATCAGGGAAGAAAATGAGATATGAACTCTGAGATCAATGTTTCGTTCTACTACCTCTTTGAAGATACAACACATTATACCTTACATGATAACATTTTAAACTCCTGTAATACCTAGTGTTTGATGAGTACTTAACTATGCACTAAGTATATTATATGATTTACTGGATCTATTGAGTACTCATTTTTATTTTTCTAACACTGCTCTTCAAAGAAAGCTAGTGTCTATTTCTAGAGAATCATTCTCTTGTATAAGTCAGGGCTTGGTCAGGAAAATAAAAGCCATTTAAGTTATTTTGTGTAGGAGGAAGTTTAATACAAATATATATATATATATACACATATATATGTATATATGTATGTATGTGTATATACATGTATATATGTATGTGTATATGTATATATGTATGTGTATGTATATATACATATACATATACATATATAACATATATACATATATAACATATATATATATATATATATATATAACAGAACCATTAGAAAGTTGAAGAAGAAGCAAATGTTGGGAGGAACTATCAGGAAATTCAAAAGAATGGAAGTCAAGAGCAGAGGAAACCAAAGGTCTCAGCCACCCATAATACCAGAGTGAGAGGCAAGATCTCAGGACAATGCTCTAACGTCACAGCAAAGTCCTCCACCTGAAAACAAATCATGCCCACATGCCTGCCCACAGCTGCAGTGGAGAACAGTGGCTGCTTTCCTTCAGTCTTCCAAGCTCTGTGCTTGAGCTTCTTGACTGCATGTAGCTGGCACTCTGCTGGCAAAGGAAAAAATTGTTTCCAGACTTTGTGTTACTGTAGTATAGGGAGAATTTAGAATTTAAGGGATACAACTGACAATCAGTAACAACATTTGGTGAATTCTATCCTTTGAATATTCAGTCACCATTCACAATCTTTAAGCCATAGTTAATCTCCAAACAATAATAACATCAAAATAGACTTCCAAATATTAGTTTGTTGGGAAAGTCATGACATATTTTTCTATCCAAAAATGTGTCACAATTTTCCCAACAACCCAATAATATGATACAACTATATTTTATGCTAATAAACATACACTCAATTTCTCTCCCTAAAAAGAAACACAAAATGCCCCATAAAACAGTATATCAATGTCTGGAAAATGTTTCTTTTCTAGCTCAGGCACAATCCTCCTTTGATAGATAACTCGTAATGTAAATAATGAATAATGTTAATCACAGTGAATATATATCATATGAAATAGTACAGAAAGGGAAAG
>NW_006160059.1:1278180-1307754 GCF_000334495.1 Tupaia belangeri chinensis
GGGAAAGAGAGAAACAGTTTATATTTTTAAGTAACACCTAACAAAGCAAAGATTTAAAAAAGAAGGAGGGAAAGGAAAAACTTGCAGTAATCACAGCTCTTTTTCTGAAACGGATCAGAAAGTCACAATTGCTAAATTCCCTTCTACTGTGTTCAATTTGACTTTGACCTATTCCAGCATCTAAACTGGTCACTGTTGGAAGACACCTCTCCGTGGTCTCTTACTTTTCCATACATCTTTTAAAGAGAGATACTGACATTTGTTCTAGAACTGTCTTTTCAAGGTTAGTTGCATAGCAAAAAGCCTTTGAAGAGACAGGGAGCCTCTCCAGTGCAAAGATAGGTTAATTTATTATCCAGTACAATAAAGACAATGTCTCCTCCTGGGACAAAGGTCAGGCAAGCTACTGCCCATTATAAAGGACTCAGATCTCCCAAGTTCAGAGTTCTTCTCTGTAATACCACTCACTGTTATGTGCACCCATCACCTGACCATTTCGCAACACCATGTGGGAGTTGAAGCATGAGAACCAGTATAAATGCTGACACTCTGTTATTACTGTGGTGAAAAGCAAAGCCTTTTTGCCTGACCTAGGAGTCTCTTTTGCCAGCATCCATGAAACTATGACAGGCTAGCTTGTTAGCTTGCAGTAAAGTCAGCATTTTCACAACTCTTAACATTTGATATTTTATACTTGGTGGCCCAAACTTTTATTCTTGAAGGGCCTTGAGCTCTGTGTGGTCTTACTTTTGCGGGTTGCTATAATCTTCCACTAACTTTTATCGGAGGATATGGAATTTCCAAGAGACATCCTGGAAAAAAAAACTTTGGGGTTTACAGTATAGTCCTCTCTGTCCCCATTTCTAAGTCCTCTTGGAAAATAAGGTCAATCACACTAACTACATCACTTGTTTCTTGGTTCAAAGTGATCAAGTGATAGTTTTTACTTCCAGCTCAATTGAATTGATATTGAGTCTGCTGATAAAGCATTGTTCCCTTAACAATTAATACCTTTAAATCCACAGAGCCCAAGACAGGATGGAAAACAAAATTTTACAATTTTAGTGGTTAATTAAGAGTTGGAAGAGCCACTTAACTGAGCTTTCAGTATATCATTTCACCATTCTACTCTTCAGTATATCATTCTACCATTCTATCAAGGCCACTACTTCTGGATGGTTACATGTATGCAAACACTAGTGAATTTCATGGCACAAGCCTATTTTATCATTTTGTGTGCTATTCTTCAAAGAGTAGCAACGTTTTGTGAAAAAGCAAGGCAGTGAATGAACATTAGCTGATGATAGCAAAAACACTGGGCTCAGGAAAGACAAATCCATATCCCAAGTAAATAATCTATTTTAGGGAAGATTAGATAACCATCTGGTGCCACGGTCGAGTGGTGTCATAATGGAAGCTTAGCATTGTTCTTTCCCGATAGCTGATCACTCATCAGTGGTGGATGCAAGATCAGACTTGGCGAGGAAATGTCCACACTGGTGCACATTTTCTACATTGCTGAACCTTTGCATAACCTGCATCCCTGACATGATGATCATTTTGTTTTGTTTTGTTTATTTGGAGAGGTTTTTACTATAAGGTATGTGCGCTTGCTAGAAAGACAGAGAGAGACAAAGAGACAGAAAGTGAGAAATCACCCCCCAGGGGGGATGGCCACACTACAATCCCTTCTCCTCCTTTCTCCTCTCGGGATCTTGGGCATGCATGTACATGCGCCCGGCATGAGTTTAAGCCACCAGGTCCGGGACTCAAACCACGGTCGACTCCATGGGAGTCCAGCAGCATAGCCATTACGCTAACTGCTGGTTCCTCACAATGATCATGTTTTTATACTCAATAATAATTAAGTGCTGGGGCAACTGGGAGAAACTACTAATAGCTGATGTCTATCAACTAGCTCTTGGTATGATTTAAGCTCATTTACTTATTCCATGAGTGAGAGAGACAGAATCCCCAACAGGGTCTCAGTACTATGATCCACTCCCCAGTCTCAGCTAGCCCCAGATTATGGGCACATGTGTATCTAGAATACTCAGATAGGTCTCCAGAAATGACCCAGAACCTTCTTCAGTAGGTTGGCCTTGCCGAGCATTGCATATTACTGCTGCATCACCATCCAGCCCCCAAAATGCTTCTTTTCATCTTCGTATTAACAGTCTTCTATGCAATATGTCCCGATAGTCATGATATACAAAAGTTCACACTCTGTAGCTATTCTGAGTGGTTCATTGTTCATTCTCATATAACACTTTCTGAGATCTTCAATTATATTCCTCGTAAGTGCCCCATAAATTGCCCTAAATTTCAGCTACCTCCAATGATACAATATAGATCAATTTGTCAGGACATCTCTTCTAGGTAAAGTAAAAACCCAGAGGCATGTTTGAAGGTTTGCCAACTAGGAGGACTTCGCTACTCACTAGGACTACCTAGGAGTGGGACTAGAATGCTGTACAATATTTGTTGCATTATTCACCCCCCTTTAATGTCAGAGTTGAAAGAAAATTGACAATACTACAAAAAGAAGTGTCACTTGGGTCTGAGCCACCTGCTCAAGCAACTTAGATTGTGTCTCAGGATATGCTAAAGCTCAATATCAATGCAGCTATTTAGACCTGACTGTATAGCTTGGTAGATTATACTCACTTCATGATTAGATAACTACAGTTGTTCCAAGATCCTGTTCTTAACTAAAATTCTTTTTTTTTTTTTTTTTGGAGAGATTTTCGCTACAGGGCGCGTGCGCTCGCCAGACAGACAGAGAGAGACATAGAGACAGAAAGCGAGAAATCACCCCCCAGGGGGGATGGTCACGCCGCAATTCCTTCTCCTCCATTCTCCTCTCGGGATCTTGGGCATGCACGCACATGCGCCCGGCGTGAGTTTCAAGCCACCGGGTCCGGGACGCGAACCTCGGTTGACTACATGGGAGTCCAGCGACATAGCCATTATGCTAACTGCTGGTTCCCTAAACTAAAATTCTTTGATATGAGTTATCCAGCTGTCCCAATCTGTATCTCTGTCTACCGCAGTTACTTCAAATAATATTGGATCTGTTTGGCCATAAGCCAAAGTGGTAGATAGTTCAGTGCCTTCGCTGACTGCAGAGCCTTTAATTGTTTGGGGCTTTAATTAAAGTTGGTAACATTACCGGTTATTCCAGAAAATAATCAGAGCAGTGAAGTTCAGTGAGCCCCAATGTGGTATAAATTGATCAAGAATCCAAAGATTCTGTCATGTCAAAATGAGGATGAAAATGTGAGTGCTTAATTCCAAGAATGTTACCGGTTATGTACCAGCAATATTGTATGTTCTTTAGAGAGCAATCCAGATTTATCTCTTTGGCTGAAGGAAGCACTACTGTTCTACCAAAAAGAGCTTGAAATTACATATTTCCAGTCTTTAAAGAAATTAAAGAATTTTTCTAAAGTTTCAACCATAATGTATGAATAAAATTATATAGTTTACTTCCTGGTTATCACTTCTAGGCTCTTTGATATAAGGTTAAATTGTACTGAAGTACCTTACAGCTAAAACATTTATTCCTGACCTTAAATTAGAAATGACAGTAATAGAAGGCTTAATGCAGAAAACATTGAGAAAATCATGTGTCGATTATAATATTGCTGATATTTTCATAGCAAGTAAGTTTTGTCAGAAATTCCAGTGAATACTTCAATACCTGAAATCTGTTGTTTTGCACCTAATATGATTCTGGGATCACTGATTCAAGATGGCAGTATTAATGGCCTACACCACGGCACTATACTTTTCTTCCATTATGCAAATTTATTGGACTTCTCCAAGGTAATGTCCTTATCTTAGAAATCTGGATAATGTCCTCCTTCAAGAAAACTGAAGAGTATCAACATTCCATGGTATTGGGTTGTTAAATTAATCATTGAGTCTATTCCTTGGCACTTGCTTTTGATGCAAAGAGAAAAAATCACCTTCATTTATCACTAGGTAAAATCTCCCAAAACAAATCATCAGTGTTTATATCAATGTAATTACACTAGTGACATGGAATGAGGAATTGATGATGTCCAAATGCTTTTCAGAAAAATGTCAACAATTAGAAGCAGATTTTAGAAAGCGGCACTGAAATATGACATCTACCCTAGTATAACAGAGAATCGAAATCTTTTTTTTTTTTTTTTCAGGATACCTACTGGCAGAGGTTATTTTCATCCCAACCTATTACCTTAGTGATTATGTAGTAATGAATACTGATCAGTTTAGTAAGGAGAGAAAAAAATTTCTTAAATTAAATCACTCTGTCTGGCTGAATCATATTTTGGGTAGGATATCAATCACAATTTGACCTTCTCCAATAGTACTGTTTATAGACTGTAGTCACCTTTCAAATAAGTATATAAAGTAACTCATTCTTACATTGTCTCATATCAGTGAAGTATGAGCAATGTGTTTCACAGAGAGGGGAAATTTTTAAAGAATTCATGATGGATTATTGAGTTACAGTATCTATCTTTACAAATGAGAAAGATAACTCACAAATGGCCTAGCCATGAAGATAAACGTCATACTAGTTCATTTCATTTCATATAGATTATTGAACCAAATATTCTATTCTGTTCTTTATTCTTTAAAATTCAATTACATTGAATTTTTTCATTTATGCACCAACGCATTAAAAGAAACAATTACCACACATAAGATAAAAACATGTTAATGAGGTAAATCTAAAATTAAAAGAAAAAGAAAAAAAAAACTCTGAAGCCATTCCCAATGCTTTGCCTTCCTGATGACTGTGTGTAGTCTTCTTGTACTTGAAGCAGTACTCTGCAGGTTTTTCTCTCAGGTTTCGGGGTAAACTCATGAATAGTTTATGGGTATTGCCAATTGGGACCGCCATAAGCCTGGCTTATCATTTTTCTTTGTTCTATTCTCTCTTACCTCCTTGAGATCTTGATTATTAAATGTCATGAAAGCCATATTAAGTAGTAAAGACTGATTGGTTTGAGGTCCAATTTGTACCTTTGCCTGATATCAGGGCAGATTGGCTAATAAAGTATTGTCCAAAAAGAGTTCCTCCCCCTAAAGAAGTAGGGTCCAGATTAGTATATTTTCTTTTTTTTTCTCCAAGGAATTATTTTATTAACTTAATTAATTAATTTAATTTACCAGAGAGGGACAGTGTGTGTGTGAGAGAGAGAAGGAAAATGAGAAAGCAAGCCACCATGTCCAGGACTCAAACTGTAGTTGGCCATGTGGGTGTCCAGTGCCTTTAACCACCACACCGCCTGCTGGCCCCAGATTAGTATATTTTTTACTTCTTCTAACCTGTCATAGAAGGCAGCTAGCTGGGTTTTCATCTTTTTTCTGTAAAATTGTTCTTAGTTTGTCATAATTTACAGGGTTTTGTATTCCACATCTCATTCCTGCCCAGAGAGCCTCTAGGAACTTAGCTCTCCGACTCATCCCCATTTAGGTGTTATAATCCCATTGAGGGTCAGCTGTAGGAATGGTCTCTTCTCTTGAAAAATTTCCTTGTGAGATCGTAGCAAATGCAGCATCCACTTTTTTATGTGCTACATCTAAGACCTATTCCTTCTCCATAGGGGGGTACAACAGGTAGTCAGAATGAACTGTATATCCCTTCAAAAGACATCAAAAGCCAGAGAGAACAAAGTCCAGAACCCATGAGTTAATTTATAAGGGTCCTCAGAATATTTGCCCAACTTTGCACTGTTGAATATCAGTAATGACAAAGGGGACTTGGACTCTGATTAGGCGCTCTTGTCCAGCTATTTCCTGAAGAGGTAGAAGGTCCCATTTCAAGTATATAAAAGGCTGAAGCGTAGATGATCTATTCCTTCTGTCTCCTTTGGACTGGACATAGCTGTGCTTGGGCAAAAGGGGAGGAGTGGTGTGGAAGGGAAGTATGTTCTCATGGGTGTCCCATCAGGGTTTTTAACAAGGGGTCATCTATTATATCCACATTTGGTTAAGGTCTTAATGAAGAGGTTTGGCTGATGTTTCTGTAAAGGGAAGTGTCTTGGTAAAGAGCCATAAATTTCTGGGCATATGGGACTTCATATGCATGTGTTTATAGGCGTGTTGTTACCAGGAATGTCGGAGGAAACATTGGGGGTATAAATTAGCAGCCGTATATAAGGTACATATTTTCCTGCTTTTATCTAGGGTTTCTCCTGACAGGCTCTGTTCTTGATTATTTTCCAAAATATTCTCCTTGCAAAAGCCTGATAAAACAACATCTGTTTTTTTGACATTCCCAAGTTGGTTGGCTTAGCTTTAAGGAATAGAGTGATTTCTTCCCTAGAAAACATTCCTTTCATATAAAAATAAGCTGATGGGCTAGGAATATAGGGAGCCATAGTAAGGCAGATGGTCATTCTAATCACCTAAAATGTGACAGACAAGAAGTGGCTGAGAGACTGGGTCTAACCCAATTGGAACCAGGATGGTGCCTGGAACAAGCACTGCCTTACCTTCAGACTCATCGCACCTTCATTGTTCAGTATAGCATGCTAGATGACAATGCCATCTACACCATGACAGTTTAGAATAACAATGGCAGAATAAAACCCACTCTAATAAGGCAGAAAATGGGAAGGACAGTGGTTTTCATTTAGGTGAAAATTCTACCTTTTCTCTGAAAAAGAACAAAATGTTCATTCATCTCTCCTCATGTGGCTGCTCCACTCAAGTCCATTCTCTACACTGTAATAAACTTGTTTTCACTCTTCCCTCAATAACTCCCTCAATGGCTCACTCTTGAATTATTTCCTGTGCAAAACCAAGAACTCTCACATCCTCAGTAGGGACCCCCCCACCATGGTTTGCATCTCCCTAGCAAACAACAGAACTTCTAATAAAATTCAAAAGTGGGGGAGGTGGTGACCAACTTGCAGGTTCTTCAAGTTTTCCAGCAGGGGGAGATAAGTCTTCGTTATGAGAGTGGAGTGGGCTGAAACAGCAGATTGGAAGCACCATGATTAGAAGAAAGAGGAAAACCATAAGATAGACCATCACATGTCACTTTAGGACCCAAAGGAATAGGAAAAGATTTGCAGACAAAAAAGTATCTTCACTTGGGCCAGCAGATAATATGGTGGTTAAAGTGCTGGACTCCTACATGGTGGTTCACGCCCCAGACCTGGTGGCTTGAAAAATCACACCAGGCACATATGTGTAGGTGCCCAGAGTTTCAGAGGGGTGATATCTCACTTTCCTTTTATTCTCTGGCAAGCACACAAGCCCTATCAGAGGGGGGGTGGGGGGAGAGTATCACCAACTTTAAAAATTTAAGGAGAATGCTGTGGGAATCGGGTTTGTGTTTTTCTTATACCAATATGTGCCTGCACAATATACATCCCTGTTTTCTGCCTTGCCTGGAATATCCTAGCATCCAGGGTTGCATCCAGGTTATCCTGATATGAAAGACTTTTTTATACGGTGGGTGCTGTAATGGTTTTTAAATGCCCATCCCAGGCTCACACAAGTTCAGCGTTTTGGTGACTGAAAGGGAGAAAAAGAGAAGAAAATCTCTCACCCCTGAGAGTGTACAGGCCTTAACAGGTTGACCCAGAGGTGGTTTCCAGCCCTGTGAACCAGGATGGCAACCACCAGAGATCACATCTGTCAACACCTTCCCCATGGACTTTCCAGCTTCCAAAACCATAAGAAATCAATTTATGTTGTATATAAGATACCTAGTTTAGAATATTTTGTTGTAGCAGCCCAAAGGGACTAAGATAGGCCACAAAAATTCATTTCATGTGAGGGTTGATTAACACTATTAAATCTATTTTCACTTATTCATTATCACTAAAATCTAGATATACAGCCATGTTAATTATATATACTGTTTTAGATAATCTAATAAAACTAGAATAATGAATAAGGCAAATGTGGTTTTTAATTTACTATCAGCAATCTGTCATTCCTTAATTATCTTGCCACCGTGGAGAAATGAATAGTTAGGGGAAAAAAGTTAAACCTGTAATTTATTTCACTTCAGGAATTCGTTTGGGGCCTAAAGCAATAGAAAAAGCTCTTAAGTATATATGATATATGTCAGGGAATTATGTCTGAAATGAGATCATGAAGGGTTAAAAACTAAAAGAAAAGACTGTCATTTAAAAGCTACAAATAATTTCTATCACAGAAGCTTACAAATTTTAGTTTTCCTTTGAGAAAACTACCTAATAGGTTCCTTTTATTAATTTTTAAAGAATTATTTTATTTAACTTTAGTTATTTATTTTAATTTTATCAGCAAGAGACCAAGAGAGAGAGAAAGAAAGTGAGAAAGCAAGCTGTCAGAGCCGGGACTTGAACCACAGTTATATGCATATACATATACACATACATACATGCATATATATATGTGTGTATATATATATATATATATATATATATATATATATACACACACACACATTTGCTCTGGAAAATTAGAATATTTTAATATAAAATCAGAATATTATAAACAAATAAAATCTGAAAGAAGTTATTTCAGACCAAGAAGTAAAGTGTTCTGTTTGGCAATATAATTTTTATTGCGTTGACATTCTAACCCTTGATCCTGCACATTTTATTTCTTTTAACGAGGACAGTAAGAATGTTTCTGTAGAAATTTGAATGAACGGAATAAATTCCTTTCTCACTAGAGTTAGGAATGATTAATCATTTCTAAATGTGGAAGAGAAATAAGGAGTGGGGAGTGAGAGGATTTCTGCATAGCTGATTGAGATCTGACCTTTCAAAGGAAACTAAGCCTATGGGAAAAGTTCTAATAGTTAGCTGATGGTTTCAGCTTTCTTATAGAGAATTAAAAGGTTTGGGTTTGAGATGATTAAAGTGTGGAAATAGTTCTTACCTGCAGTCATAAGCAGAGACCACAGTGATAGGGGCATAGCAGCTTGATGAAGCCAAATAAACCATCAAGAACCTGTCTCTCACACATGGAATACAGAGTATGGGAAACCGCTCAGGTATAACTAAGGGATACAACGAGGAGAAACAAACTCTTGGAGTTCGACATTCTCAGGGCTCAACATTCCATGCTTTGGTGAAACCAGGTTATCAGTATCTGCAACAAGTTCCCGGAAGCTGCCAGTGCAGTCAACATGGAGTGCCATTATACTGAAGCAAGGTCCTCATGCTTGGGGGGCTTAAAACTGAGTGCTTGCTAAAAAGACAAGTCCTGGAGTCCACTCCAAAGAGGCCGATTTATGTTTTCCATTTTAATAAGCCTTCAAGTAATGCTGATGAAGGAAGTCCAAGACAGCATTTTAGGAAACTTTGCTTAAAAATGTAAAGCACTTTTATCAGGTATTATTATTATTATTATTGCCAATGAGAAGCAAGTTTGTTTATCCCTATGGTATAAAAATCCATGCTTCAGGATTCAACAAACTCTTGGAAAGCATTTCTGCATCCTACTAGTTGTGAAAGTGTTTTCCCATAAAAAGTTGTCACGATGCTTGTCGAGGTGGTAGCTGGTTGGTGAGAGGTAAGGTGACTATACTAGATGATGCAAAATTTCATAACTCAATTCATTCAAATTTTGAAGCGCTTCTTCTGTGATGTGCTGTTGAGTGTTGTTGTGGAGAAGAACTGGGCCCTTTCTGTTGATCTTTACAGGCTGTGGGGATTGCAATTTTTGGTGTATCTCATCTATTTGCTGAGCACACTTCTCAGATGTAATAGTTTCCCTGAAATTCAGAAAGCCATAGTAGATCAGACTGGCAGCAGACCACCACACAGTGACCATGACCTCTTTTTGGTGTAAGGTTAGCTTTAGGAAATGCTTTGGAGCTTCCTCTCAGTCCAGCCACTGAGCTGGTCATCACTGGTTGTCATAAAAAGTCCACTTTTCATTGCATGTCACAAACCGAACAAGAAATGGTTCGTTGTTGTTGCACAGAATAAGAGAAAACAATACTTTTTAAATGACAATCTTTTGATTTTCAGTTAGCTCATGAGGCTCACGTATCGAGCCTTTTCAGCTTCTCAATTTACTTCAAATCCCAAATAACCATAGAATGGTCAACATTGAACTCTTTGGCAACTTCTTATGTAGTTGTAAGAGGATCAGCTTCAATGACTGGTCTCAAATGGTCATTGTCAACTTCTGATGGTTGGCCCGTACACTCCTCAAGGTTTTCATCTCCTTTGCAAAACTTCTTGAACCACCACTGCACTGAATTTTCTTTAGCAGTTTCTGGGTCAAATGCATTGTTGATGTTGTGAGTTATCTCCACTGCTTTACAACCCATTTTGAACTGTAGTAAGAAAATTGTTTGAATTTCCTTTTTGTCCAACATCATTTCCATAGTCTGCAGAAACTTAATCCTATCCACCTCAGATACACTTGTGTTTTTGCTCCCACACCAGTCCATCTCCCTGAGGTCCTCAGAGACCAGGGAACACCTTTTTCACCCTTCACCAACATTCAGAGATAGCAATACCAAACTGTACGACCTATGGATAAGAATCAAGTCATTTCTTACACAAAATAAGGCATTCGTGCTTTTTACATCTTTAGTTGAGAGTTACTATGACGGTGATGCCTCATTTGGGAATAATTATCTTAGATGTGAGCGCTAAACACTGTTACCTTAACAAAGTCTTTTATTGATATTTAATCAGCATAATGTGTTCCTGGTTTATATTTTTAAAAGAACTATTTTATTTTGTTCATTCACCTAAGATGTGTGTGTTGAATGCCTATTATGCACAAGAAATAAAGCATTACAGAGAACACAAAGTTAATTTCATGAACAAACTGATTTCGGGTATTTTAAATCAATAGGTTTTTAGAATCAGTGAACAAACACATGTACTGAGTATTACTATCAATGAAAAATGTCTGATTCCATAGAGTTTAGAAATATATACTTTCTTAAATAATGATTGTGTGCATAGGGAACCAGCAGTTAGCGTAATGGCTATGTCGCTAGACTCCCACGTAGTCGACCACGGTTCACGTCCTGGACCTGGTGGCTTAAAAAATTCACGCCAGGCACGTGTGCGTGCGTGCCCAAGATCCCGAGAGGAGAATAGAGGAGAAGGGACTGAGGCGTGACCATCCCCCCTGGGGGGTGATTTCTCGCTTTCTGTCTCTATGTCTCTCTGTGTCTGTCTGGTGAGCGCATGCGCCCTATAGCGAAAATCTCTCCAAAAAAAAAAATGATTGTGTGCATAATTTCTTCTCTTTTACTGCAATTGGATTTTAGTACTTCATTTATATATTTCTGTAAGTCTTTCCTATATGCTATTTTATTGACCTCCCTTATTATTTTCAGATTTGATAATTTATAAATATTTTTATTAGTTTTTTTATCAATAACATTTTATTCTAGAGTTTATTTTTATTTTACTTACTAAAGTAAGTTAAATTATTTTTCAGGAAAAAAGGTATCTTTGTTAGATGGGGATATTTAATTATGTGCTGGAACACAAAGTTTTCAGAGTAATAATAGCTATTTTATTTTTCAAAATTCACTTCCAAAACATCAACACAATAGGAATTTTAGATAGCTTTGAATCTATTTCTTATTAGAGAAATTTAAGTATTTCCAGAAATAAATTAGCTTTTCCTCTTAGAGTTCATGATTACGATCAATATTCCAAAAAATTTCTAAAAAATGATGCTTCTCTGTTTTGACTTTGAGTAAGATATTCATTTATGAACTTTTGTAGGACTTGATGAGTTCTCAGATACACACTGGGCTAACATTTAAAAGGAAAATTTAACCAAACTTTTAAAATAAGAGGTTCATGAAATTGCTTAATACATACTCTAATGATTTATTTCTTTTTATTTTATTTTATTTTAATTAACTGTACTATAAATTGCTCAGTTCAGTCACTAGCATGACAGTGATTGCTGATCGGGTCATAGGAATTGTGCTGAATTATATAAGAGAAAAGGGGTCAGATAAAAGCTACAGTTTGGTAGTCATAGAGGAGATACATAAAATGATAAGTTAAGTCATTCGTTCTGTTGTCAAACAAGAGAAAAGGTATATTTAGAATAGGAAAAAAAGAGCATAGCTAGTAGATCCAGAGTGTAAGGTGTGAGAATTAACCCATTAGCAAAATGATGAGAGTCTGAGCATAGTGTAGTAGAAACTAATTAGTAGATACTAATCTCCAGAAGCTTTTCTTAAAATAACTTATCTTCCAAATATTCTTACCTTCAAAGTATCATATCACTAAAAGTATTATCAAAATTCTTAGTCTAGGGACCAGCAGTTGGAGTAAAGTTTAGGTTGCTGAACTCCCATGTAGTCGATGGTGGATTAAGTTCCAGACCTGGAGGCTTAAACTCACACTGGGTGCACGGGTGTGTGTGTGCGTGCCCAAGATCCCTAGAGGAGAATGGAGGAGAAGGGATTGTGGCATGGCCATCCCCTCTGGGGGGTGATTTCCCGCTTTCTGTCTCTCTGACTCTCCAGTGAGCACATGTGTCCTATAGCAAAAATATCTCTTAAAAAAAAATTCTTGGGAACCAGCAGTTAGCGTAATGGCTATGTCACTGAATTCCCATGTAGTCGACCGCGGTTTGTGTCCCGGACCCAGTACCTTAGAACTCATGCCTGGCGTGTGTGTGTGCGTGCCCAAGATCCCTAGAGGAGAATGGAGGAGAAGGGATTGTGGCATGGCCATCCCCTCTGGGGGGTGATTTCCCGCTTTCTGTCTCTCTGTCTCTCTCTGTCCGTCTGGCGAGAGCATGCACCCTATAGCGAAAACCTCTCAAAAAAAAAAAAAAAAAAAAAAAAACCTTAGTCTTTCCTTTTGGAATTCTCTAAATTTTGTGACTGACGACATGGTTTAATAGACTCAATGAAAGAATGAAAGATATGGAAATATAAGAAAACTGAGTACATGTTATTTATAAAAAATTTTTGTTATTATTTAATTATATTAAAAGGCTAACATAAATGTATCAGTTTTATAAAATTCTAATCCCATGTCAGAGCACTAATTTTAAGTATTGTGTTACTTATTTCATGGTGTTTCTCTTAAAAGTTCTTGCCAGATTTAGGTTGCCCTCAGGTAGCAAAAACTATAATGAGTCAAAAATATAAATAAAATCATATATATAAGTTAAAATCATATAATATACACCCTACTTGAAAATAAAGATTAACCTCATAGGACAGAATTCATGTTCGGGACCAGTAGTTAGCATAATGGCTATGTCGGTGCATTTCCATGTAGTCAACCACAGTTCAAGTCCCGGACCCGGTGGCTTAAACTCACACTGGGCACATGTGCATGAGTGCCCAATATCCTGAGGAGAATGGAGGAGGTGGGATTGCAGCATGGCCATCCCCCCAGGGGGAGATTTCTCACTTTCTGTGTCTCTGTCTCTCTCTGTCTTTCTGGTGAACGCACACACCCTGTAGCAAAAACCTCTCCAAAAAAAAAATTAAGAATTCATGTTTAAAATGTGGAAAATTCTACTCTAAAGTACTCAAGGTCCACCATGACTTGTTAATATGACAAGAATTATTGCTACATTACATATTTTATGTATTTCAACCATTATATAATTTATTAAAAATCCTGTATACCTGGGGAGCAAACTGTGATACACGGCAACATACAACATTGATGAAAGACTAACTCACATGGGAAGGTTCCAACTTCATGTTCAGGATCTCCCTGAGTATGCTGGTATGCATGTGCTGTAAGAGTTCTGAACTGCCTACCTATAGACCTCTTGTTACATCAGAAAATAAAACTTATTTTCTTAAGTCACAGTGAACAGGTTCCTTTTATGTACAATTGAGTGTAATATTAATAAACAAACAAAAAATAAATGAACTCTCTTCTTACATTAACATGTACATAAATATTTACACTACCGTTCTCTATTTTATCATAACAGACAGGCTAAAAACAAATGAAGAAATATTAAATAACAAAAAATTATAAATAGACACAAAACTTTCAGGGGTTCTTTTTGCTGATTTTTTTCCCCTTGGATAAACAATTTTTAAATATCATATGTCATATAAAGAAAAATTGGCTGTAGTTGCTAATTCTTTGACTACTTCTCCCTTAAAGTAAGGCCTGTGTCCCTTTTCCCTTAACTCTGAGTATACAAGTAACTTGCCAGTTACCAACAGTAATTAACGAAACTGTGATGCCAAAGTTGGTCAGCAAGAACAACGCAGCTTCAAACCTACTCGCCTGAACACTTGTATTTGGAGCCTCGTGCTACACCAGTAAGATATCCATCTACCCTACAGCCACCATTCTGCTGGGAAGCTGCACAAAGAAGTGTGCTTGTAGGCAGTCCTGGCCTTCAAATTCTTCTAGCCCCTGAGTCAATCTCAGGAATGCACAAGAGTTGAGCTCCAACATGAGTTCTTCCAGGCTTTTGAGTCTTCTTAGCAGAGACCAGACGGACATCACAGAGCACAGACCAGCTGTACCCCTAGTGGCTTGTCCATAGTCCTACAGAATTTTTCGGTAAAAGACAATAGTTCTTTTAAGCTGTTAAATTCAGAGGTAGGGTGATTTGCTGTGTAGAAATAGTAGCCACAACAACTGAAGAAAATCATTTCCTTACATTTAGGAATATATGATAAGGGAAAATTTTCTCAAAATGAAAACAATGACACATGCTAAAAATAGAGGTGATATTCACCAGGATGACAGCAATAGTAAAAACAATATTTTTCATTTACATTGTGTTCATGATCATCTGGATCCTATGATATCTGGGACCCATTGCAAACTCAACTGCCTAATAAAAAAATACATAAAAATCCTACAGTATGTCTACGAATACTGAAATTTGCAAGAAAGACAGTGAGTTCAAATAATCAGAATTAATCTAAAATCATCAGATAATATTGAACTTTCCAAGCACACTCAAACACTTAATTCAGCAAATAACATTGCTTTCCAGGATAACTTACAGTAAACTTCTTAACTCTCCCTAGTATAACAGCAGTGTCATGATCATCATAATCATTTTTATCCCAAATCTTCAATCTTAACACTGAAGGTATAGATAATGAAATGCCATACATTTTGACAGTATATTATGCTTTTATTTTGTTTTCCATATTTAATGATGTTTGATATTACCTACTCCCTTTTCAGATTACAGACACAGAGAAAGAAAAGCCAGTGTCATGAGTTCTTAATCTATCACTTAGATTCTCATTTTAGTCTTAGCTAGATTTTAATGACCCATATTGAAAATATAATTCTATTGCTTCAACCAGTTTCATTCTTTCTACTAAAAAGTTAAGACATCCTGTCTAAATATCTTATTTTCTGAAATATTTCCCAATGCTTTTTATTTTTATAACAGAAGCATTTCTACAAGATTCTTGAAAATGATTTTGTGCATTTGGATCTATAATTATCTTCCTCTTCTGTATGGTTTGTCCAAAGAGGCATGCAGATATATATGGGGTGTCGAAAACAAAGTGTCATGGAAACCAGATTCGCTGACAGTCAGCCAAGTACTTCCCTTTAAGGGCTTCCTTTGTAACAAAGTTGAAAATTATGAACTTTTCTCAAGTCTTCACATTGTCCTCCTCAAAACAACCCACTTACGTCATTCCAAGATTTTTGTTTTCTGTCATCCACAAATAGCCTAAATCCTCTCTTAGGTCTGAATTGTTCAGATTATTGTCAACATTCACTCAGTGTTTGGATATATCTGTCCTAAAATTGTGGAGCTAACCTCCACAAGCTTTGCATTGAAAAAATCTAAACGGGATTCTCTGCTAACCATACAAAGGTACACATTTTAAAAATATGAGTATATGGCATCCCTTAACATAAGGGAAATGTAAATCAAAACCACAATGAGAATGGCCAATTTTTAAAAAATAAAGATTGATAAGTGCTGGTGAGGCTGTGGTGAAAAGGGAACCCTCCTACACTGCAGTTGGGAATGTAAATTAGTACAGCCACTGTAGAAAATTATATGGAGATTCGAGAAACCTACAAATAGAACTACCATATGACCCAGTAATTGCACTCGTAAGTATTTACCCAAAGGATAGGAAAACCTTCAGTTGGAAAAACACTTGCATATCCATGTTTATTGCAGCATTACTTACAATTACTAGGACATGGTCTAAATGTCTAAAAATAGACTAATGGATTGAAAAATGTGGCATATGTACTCTATGGAATACTACTCAGTCATAAAAAAAAATGAGACCCTGGCATTTGATACAAAGTAGATGAATATGCAAGACTTAATGCTAAGTGAAGAAGCCAGACTTTGACAGACTGATTCTGTATGACCCTGCTCAATGTATACTGAATGTCTGCGGTCTCTAGCAGAAACTGAAAGACTGGCAAATATAATAACAGGGGAGCAAGTGTAGATACTAGAAATAGTAAGAGAGGGGTAAGGGAGGTGGGTAACACGGGAAGGAGGGAGGGGAACAGGAAAAAAAATACATTTAATGCATACAAAAATAAAAAATTATTTGCTCTTGATAATGTATATAATGTCTTTGTCTTGATATGCATTGTATTCATGCTGGGGAAAAAACATGCTGTAAACTATAAAGATTTATGCTGACTCAATATAAATAATAAATATTTTTAAAATGAGCATAGATTTTAACATGATTTGGTAATAGCAAAAAAAAATTAAGGCAAAGCTTTCTGGTAAATTTTCTTTGTTAGCTACAAAAGAACTACTATGAATTTATTTTCAATTTTTACCACAGCATTTTTTTTAAGAATGGTTTTTGCTAGAGGGTGCATGTGCTTGCCAGAAAGACAGAGAGACAGAAATCACCTCCCAAGGGGGATGGTCACACCACAATCCCTCCTCTTTATTCTCCTCCACAATCCCTTTTCCTCCTCTTGGAACACATGCACCTGGCATGAGTTTTAAGCTTCTGGGTCTGGTACTCGAACCACAGTTGACTACGTGGGAGTCCAACAACATAACCATTACACCATGTGCTGATACCTTACCATAGCATTTTGTAGACTTGAGAAAATGAGTGAATTTTGCCAAGCTCAGGTCATTGTTTGAAGATTTCAGATTTCATATCAATGGTAGAGTTTTACTTGATATATGGTTGGTTTTATTATATTTTAATGATTAATTAGTCATTTTTAAATACACTTTGAACCTTTCAATATCATATCAAGAGTTTGCCTTCTCTACATATTAGGCAGAATTTTTAAACAGTTCATCAAAAAATAATTTTTTACAAGTATAATTTAGATAAAATTGATTCCCTTTAGGTTAAATGGAATTAGTATCTCGTGGTTTGTGTCTAAAGTAATTTCAAAAATACCAAATGCCTTGTGATTTGTAATGTTATTGTTGGCTATTCATTAAGTTCATCTGCTGACCTGACCCTTGAATTTAGAAAACATAATAAAGTGTATTGTTATATTTCATGAATTGGTATTTTCAGAAAGCAAAACACTAAGTAATCAGGGAGTGGACAGGTATTTGGAAGATTATTCAATTTTCTAACAGATTTTTTTAATGATTATGTAGTCAGTGCTCTAGAGATCTGAGTGCTGTGTAATGGAAACATGCATTTATTAAGTTTCCATTAAGTGTCTTTCAGTGTTTTATAAAGGGTGTGCAGCTCTCATTGAGACAATGCCTAAAATAACACAATAATATTCTCTTATAATACATGTACTGATTGCCAAATATAATTAAGGAAATTCCAGGTTCTGCCCCCAAAAAATCAAATCGGAAACCTAACACTAACAACTCCATGCATAATATAAAAATTAACACAGTGGTCACTGTTACTGAAGCCTGCATTTGTAAACCTTCTCAGATATCCACTCAACTCTTTTTTTAAAAAATGTGTCCAAAGGTATGTGTACTCACCACAGAGAGACAAAGACACAGAGGAAGTGGGAAAGAAAAAGCAAAAAAAAAAAATCCTCCCCCCATGAGGGACAGTCATACTTCAATGCCTTCTCTTTCATTTTTTTCTCCTTTTTCATGATATTGGGCATAGACGCACATGCATTGAGCACATTTGGACATATATGCACAAGTACCCTTCTCTGGGACTCAAACCATGCAGTCATGTGGGATCCAGCTGCCTTACCCAGCACACCACTGTTTGATCCACTTCTCAATTCTTTAATCCACCTAGCCTCATTTTCCAGGCCCCCATAGTTTTATTCATGCAACCTGTTCCTATACATAGTAAGACTTGCCACATTGAATTACAGTCCATTGCCTGAAAAGTCATTCTGTCTCAGTAAGATTTAAAGTTATTAGCGAAAGGGAATTTTTTTAAAACCCTGTACTCATAGAAGCTAACAATGTCTGAAACAGAAAGACTTCTAATATATGGAAATGAATTGGAACCCATTGAAGTCAAAGAAGATTATTACTCTGAGAGGCATGATAGAACAATCTGTAGAGATGTGTAAGTGCACAGGTTGAGAACCCTTTTCTGAAATGCTTGGGTATAGAAGTGTTTTGAATTTTTGGATTATTTCAGATTTGGAAATATTTGCAAATACATAGTGAGATATCTTGGGGATGGGCCCAAGTCTAAACACGAAATCATTTACATTTCAGGGACCAGCAGTTAGCGTAATGGCTATGTCGTTAGACTCCCATGAAGTCGATCGTGGTTCAAGTCCCAGACCCAGGGGCTTAAACTCACACCAGGTACGTGTGAATGAGTGTTCAAGATCCCGAGAGGAGAATGGAGGAGAAGGGATTGCGGAGTGGCCACCCCCGCCCGCCCCCTGTGGGGGTGATTTCTCACTTTCTGTCTCTCTGTCTCCCTCTGTCTTTCTGGCAAGCATACATGCCCTATAGTAAAATCCTCTCCAAAAAAAAAAAAAAAAAAGATCATTTACATTTCATATGTACTTTATATATATATAGACTGAAGATAATTTTATACAGCATTTTTGTATTACAATGTCTTGACTACAAGCCATCACATGTGGTCAGGTGTGGAATTTTCCACTTGTGGTATTATGTCAGTGCTCAAAAAGTTAAAAATTTGGGGGTCTTTCAGATGTTAGACTTTGAAGTTAGAGAATCTTAGCTAAAACACATACCACAAAGAATTTTTTTTTCTTTTTAGAGAGAGGGTTTTTTTAAATTTTTGCTGTAAGGCATATGTGCTTGCCTGAGAGATAGAGAGAGAGACATCTCGCCAGGGTGGGGGAGATGGCCATACTGAAATCCCTTCTCCTCCATTTCCCTCTCAGGATTTTAGGCATGCAAGCACATGCACCCAGTGTCTTTAAGCCACCATGTCCAGGATTTGAACTGTGGTCAACTACATGGGAGTCCTGCAACATAACCATCATGCCATCTGCTGGCACCATGGATTTATTTAAAAGGCATTTTTGAGTTATTTTAATAATCACAGTGAAATTAATATATACATGGAGTGTCTCAGCTTAATCGATCTGTGTTTCTTAGTATAAGTTAGACATGTACAATTGTCATACTAAAGGCCTGGTCAAAGAGAGTCTATGACTACACATCACACTTTGAAAACAACTTCAAATATAAATGCCAGTCATGTCATTAAAGTCAGTAGAATCTTGCAAGAGAGTCAGCAGAATTTAGAAAATAGAGGTTTTAAGTGAGCTTAGATCTTCTTATCCTCCTCAGCAAGGGATGAAGACATTCTGCTGATATATTCAAAGATGTGGTTGAAATTTTGCCAGTCACTGTGTTATTCAAAGCATTCTTTTAAAGCAAAATTTATGTAATACCACAACATTTAATGTCCCTAATATTAATTTTTGACAAGAAAAAAGTTAATGTATGAATCTTTCCAGGTATTCTAGTTAGTCAACTACTAAAAGAACTTCTGGAATGCCTATTCCAATATCTTTTGCTCCCCACTCCTTTTCAGATTTTTCTGGCTTTGGGATGAAAACCTGAGTAGCAACAAGGAGGAGCAGAAGAAAACCAGGCTTAGGAAGTCAGAAATGGATGCGATTTCTCAGAGGGTTTGAGACAAGCACATGGGAGTTTTTCATACATAAGAGAAACTGAGAGGCGACAATGGCTTTTTCTTTTTAAGTTTTATTAACATTTACTTATTCTTCCCCATGCAGTCCTTTCGATTTTTAAAAAATTTAAAAACTCTGAGGTTGGAGACTGTGAAGTCTATCGTTAAAGGATTATAATGGCATAACAATAAAGACCATAGGGTTTATGTATTCTGGATTCAGCAAGATTTTTTCAAGATACAGTAGATCTTGCAAGACTTCTGAATAGGTACTGTTTACTACCCATAATAGGAGGTTAAGGAAACTTAAGTTTGACACCTAGTTCTCTCATTTATCACTAGATTGTTAGAAAAGTCACGGTGCATTTTTGCATAGAAAAATACATCATGACTTTTCCAGTAATCCAACATATAACACTGAGCATGTCACTCTTCTCTTCTAGAGAGGACATTGACATAGGGAGAGTGTACAAAAAGGGTCAGCATATAGTAAGGGTTCAGGTTGTTGTCAAATGTATGCTAATTCCAACTGTGAAACATCAATTGTTGATAAAAAAATAAATACCTTGTACTATATTCTCACTGAGCCTTTTGTCAATTATTGAAATAATGTGTTCTTCAGTCATGTAACAAATGATAGTGGGCCCAACCAGTAGCACGGTGGTTAAGGTGGCTGGATCCCACATGGTCAACTAAGCAGCTTGAGTCCCAGACCCAGCAGCTTGAAAAACAAACTGGGGTTAGTGGGAAACAGATATGGCTTATTACCTGTTGATGATGACATGTATACTATTCTCAACTGGATTGGTCTGAGAAGTATTTCATGGCGGGTAAAGTCTTTTTACAAGCAAAATGAGAAATAGTGATTGACTATTTTAAAAAAATAAATAATTGGAATAATAATAATAATGATTGGGAAAAACATTGAAAAGATATTGAATGATGAAGTGGGGAGATTAAGGTCTCTGTATTGACTGACATGCATGGCATTCCCTTTTGAAAAAGCAATGTAATACACTGTAAAGTTATATGCAATCCAATGTAATATAAACAAGATTATGATGATAATAAAAATAAATAAATAATAACTGAAAAAAAAAAACAAGCTGGGAGTGGGTGTGTGTGTGATCAATATCTTAAAAGGAGAAATGGAGAAGAAAGGATTTCAGCATTATCATCCCCCATTAGAGGGGCTTTCTTTCTTTCCCTCTTTCTCTCTCTCTCTACTGGAAAGTACATATGCTCTCTAGCAAATTTAAAAAATAAACACACACAAAATGATAGCACTACACAGCATTGGTAGCTTATAAAACACTTTCTACAATTTTTTTATGTGAACCTTCCAAAATGTTTTTAGGTATGCCTCAGTATTTATAGCCCCAACACAGAGTCCATTTGATATTCAAAGAAGTCAAGAAATCTGTGGGAAACCAGCCAGCCAATAAGTTATAGAGTTGAGGTTTGAATCCAGATCATCTGAACCTAACCTCTGTGATACCTCTGCTAAATCTCCACTGTTGCAATGAGGCTACATTCATGTGAAATGTAACAAAAAGTACAAGCTCCTTAACAAGAGTCTAATCTATAGCATGAAAATATCAAGGGAAAATCTCCACTACAAGAAATTTTGACACAATCTCTATGGTATTCTCTAACACAAAAAGCAGTATTCATCTGCACAGAGAAAATATATACCTTCACCTGACAGAAACTTTTACATAAGAAAAGTAAATGTTGGGTCAGCCTGTGTGTGGTGTTTAAGGCAGCTTTACCACACAGGGCTGACTGCTTGGTTCATGTTCTGGATCTAATGGCTTGAAAAGCGTGCTGGGCACGTGAGGGTACCCAAAATCCCAAAAGGAGAAATGGAGAAGGGATTGTGGTGTGGCCATCCCCCATGATGGGGTGCTTTCTCACTTTCCTTCTCTCTTTCTCTCTCTTCCCAGCAAGTGCATACAATCTCTAGTAAATTTGTCTTTAAGCAAAAAAAAACAAACAAAAAGTAAGTATCAATGTTGACCTCCTTGCAGCTTCTGTACCTAATACCAGACCCTTTACCTGTTTCTGACTGGCTACATTTCACATGTTTTTAAAATTCACATTGAGCTTTATTTCACCCAAGAAGCTTTCCCCCATTTTTAATCCCACCCCAGGCTAAGTTAGGTCCCCTCTGACTTCCCACTACAATTTTTGTATAGACCTTTTCTGCATCAGATGGGAACCCATGAGGTATTTTTTTCTCCTTCACTTTAGTGTTCCTAGTATCTAGAACAGTGCCAAGCATAATAATAGTGCTTAATAAATATGTGTAGAATAAATAACACCTGTCACTGCTTTTGAATTATTTAATGTCCAGGTCACCACTGTACATCCTCCTTGAAAACAGATGTTCTTCCCTATCTGTGAATTCAGGCCCTAGTGTAGATTCTGGCATATACAAACACTCCCTACATATATGTTAAATAATGCACACTCAGCACCAGGCACTAAACTCTTTATAAGGACATTAACTCATATATCCTTAATAATACTCTAGGAGGCAGGTGCTACTATCCTCCCATTTTTCAAGATTAAGAAACTTGGGCATAGACACATTAAATAAAGTCACAGTCATGAATTCACAAAGCTGGAAGTTTGCATAGCCAATATTACCAGTGAGACAAGAGGTATGTGTTGGTGAGGGTGTGGAGAAAAGGAAAGGGAACTCTTACATACTCTTACTGGGAATGTGGACTGGTGCAACCATTATATAAAGCAGCATGAGGTTCCAAAAGAATTTTTTTTTAAATTGGGTCATCAGAAAAGTCATGATGCAGACCAGCAGTTAGCATAATGGCTATGTCGCTGGACTCCCATGTAGTCAACCGCGGTTCGATTCCTGGACCCGGTGGCTTAAACTCACACCAGGCGCATGTGTGTGCATGCCCAAGATCCCAAGAGAACAGAGGAGAAGGGATTGTGGCATGGCCATCCCCCCTGGGAGGTGATTTCTCGCTTTCTATCTCTCTCTTTCTGTCTGTCTGGCGAGCACACACGCCCTATAGCAAAAACCTCTCAAAAAAAAAAAAAAAGTAGAAAAGTCATGATGCATTTTTGCACAGAAAAACAAGTCATGACTTTTCCGTCAACCCTAGAGACTTCTACCTGACCTGACCTACAATCCGTCTTCTGAGTACATACACACACAAAAAAATGAAATCATTCCCTCACAATGGGACCTTCACTTTCATATTCATTGCAGCATTATTAATCATAGTCAAGATAGGGAAACAACCTTCATGTCAGTCAATGGAAAAATGAACAAAAAAATTAGAATATAATTTAGCCTTACAAAGGGAGACCCTGCCATTTGCCACATGATGGATGAAACTAAAAGATATTATATTATGTGAAATAAGTCAGGCACAGAAAAAAAGAAAAAACATTTCATGACCTCACTTATATGTGTAATGTAAAAAAACCCTAAATATCAAATATATAGAGATAGAGAATAAAATAGTAGTTAGTAGCAGTGTTGGCAGGGGAGGAGAGAGGAAACAGGGAGATGTAGGTCAAAAGATACAAAGTAGCAGATATGTAGGAAGAACAAGTCTAGGGATTAATGTATAGCTTGAACACCACAGTTAATATTTATTATATATGGTAGTGTTGCTAAATGAACTTTTGTTGATCTTGCCGTATAAATTAAAATGGATAACTATGTGAGATGACAGATATTTTATCTCTCTCTTTCTGTCTGTCTGGCGAGCACACACGCCCTATAGCAAAAACCTCTCAAAAAAAAAAAAAAAGTAGAAAAGTCATGATGCATTTTTGCACAGAAAAACAAGTCATGACTTTTCCGTCAACCCTAGAGACTTCTACCTGACCTGACCTACAATCCGTCTTCTGAGTACATACACACACAAAAAAATGAAATCATTCCCTCACAATGGGACCTTCACTTTCATATTCATTGCAGCATTATTAATCATAGTCAAGATAGGGAAACAACCTTCATGTCAGTCAATGGAAAAATGAACAAAAAAATTAGAATATAATTTAGCCTTACAAAGGGAGACCCTGCCATTTGCCACATGATGGATGAAACTAAAAGATATTATATTATGTGAAATAAGTCAGGCACAGAAAAAAAGAAAAAACATTTCATGACCTCACTTATATGTGTAATGTAAAAAAACCCTAAATATCAAATATATAGAGATAGAGAATAAAATAGTAGTTAGTAGCAGTGTTGGCAGGGGAGGAGAGAGGAAACAGGGAGATGTAGGTCAAAAGATACAAAGTAGCAGATATGTAGGAAGAACAAGTCTAGGGATTAATGTATAGCTTGAACACCACAGTTAATATTTATTATATATGGTAGTGTTGCTAAATGAACTTTTGTTGATCTTGCCGTATAAATTAAAATGGATAACTATGTGAGATGACAGATATTTTAATTTGCTTCACTACAATAACCATCTTACTATCTAGATGTGTCCCATGACATGATATTGTAACCTTAAATACACACAATAAAAATTACAAAAGGAAGGATAGAAAGAAAAGAGGCAGGGCAGGACTAAATCTGGGCAGTCTGGCTCAAGTCCATGCTCTTAACCATTCTGCTCTGTTGATTAAACGTGTGACTGAACAAACCAACGAAATAAAGATGCTACAATGATAAATGTCATAACAGAGGACTACAGCAGTACTAACACGGATGAGGAATTAATTATTCTCCCTGGGAATGATGGAAGCCTTCATACAACAGGTAACATCTGAGCTCAACATCAAAGGGTGATGTTCACCAGGCAGCAAATATAAGTATGGAGAGCTATTTTACATGTCATTGATGGCAAATAAAACTATGTATTCAAAGCCTAAAGTTTTGGCAGTGTTTTTATTTAGTAGTAATGCTCATCTTATTCATCATTTTTTAGTTCCTAGGTCAGTTCTACTATGAGGCATATCTCACGTTTTTCTTTCCTTTCTTTGATAAAGATAGTATTTTGGGAAATGCAGGCTTTTATCTTTGTGAAGTAGATTGCTTTTGCTGATGCTCATGAAGTGAACTAAAACTGAACTGGAAAATGTGAAGTAATTTTTCTGCTCAATTTCTTAAGATTTGCTTTGGCTTTCAACTCAGAGGAGCTTGAAACTGTAAACTGATCACTCCAGGGACCACCCAATCATCTTACAAGGTTCACATCTGGTTTTGCTAGACCTCCATTTGAGACCATGCCCAGTCCTCAAAAGGGTCAGGAGAGAATGATAGGGAAGGGGAAATATGAAATGTGTCCCATAGTGTCCAGAGACTGTGACAGGAAAATGAGAGTCAGGGATGATGTGGAGATGAGCTAAACAGCACCCTGACCATTAGGTATCAAGTTCCCCCAAATGATTTTTACTAGAGATTACACTGCCTAGAGCTGATTATATCCCTGCCCTTCTGGCAAATTCAGGGAACAAGGATTAGCTTGCAAGTGTACAGCTGCTGAGCTTGCAAAGGAGTAAAGATAAAAATGAGAAAAACATCTGCAAGCATGTCACTCAAAAAAGACCTTGAGATAAGTTAACTCTTAATGTGGGAAAGTCAGAACTCAGAGGACAAATAAATGTTGTGTGATTTTTGTCTGGTTTCTGAATTGTGTGAGGAGGAAATAATACATTTAACTTAATACCTCTGAAATATTTGAGTTTCTTTCCACTCAAAGATCACTGTGTTGAATATTTCTGACAGAAATTTTGAAACAAAACTCCATGAAACAAAGCAATGACATTTCATCTTGATATTTGAGACATCAAATCCTGTAATAAAAATTTTGTACTACACAGCATCAGTCTATATTCTTTTAGAATGGAGTAAGATTACACATTTATCCTCTAACTATCTACAGAAGACAGTAATTAAAACACACACACGAGTCCAGCGGACCCACAGTTCTGCAAGCCTGAGCAAAGAAGCATCACCAGTCAGGCCCTGAATGATGTCATAGTACAGTTTGCCGTTAGGAATGGGAAGTGGACCTGGAGGACCTAAGATCTCCAACTAGTTAAAATGATGCAATACATAATTAAAACATTAAGAAAATGCCAACACTCTGTCATCTTGCTGTTGTATATAAATCTATTTGGAAAAATGCAGTAATACTGAAACAAGATAATTTCATACAAAGATAAATGAAATAAAGACAATAAAACAGATAGATGTGAGAAAAGCAACTAAGTATGGTACTACTTACATAGACCAGGGGTGATTATCATGAACAGTCTCTTTGTAGAGGTAATATTTGAGTTGACACTTGAACAATGAAAAGGAATTATATATCTGCCAAAAAAAATCAACCTTTTTTTTTAATCTAACAAGATACTACTAATGAGATAGCTTGGGATAGGTGACAGAGATCTGAACTAATAATGAGGAGATTTGACCTTCTGAGTAGACAGACATGTGAACCTTGTAAGACTATTATGTGGATCACATGAAATAATGTAAGTCATAAGGTATTTAACATATAGCATTCTCCAGTTAAAATAATAACAATAACTCCCCCTGACACACACACACAAACATATCTCTCCCATAAAATACTAGCTAAATCATCAGTCCTGGGCCTATCACTCATTTAAAAGGAAAATATATTGAAATAGTTTCTTAAGTTCTACAAAAATCAATAGTTGCACACAAAATTATAGTTTATGAGTTTATATTTCATAATACATGTTAAAAGCTCTTCATTAATTAGAGCAGCATGATTAGTGATTAAGTTCACTCATGATGCTAGACTGTTGGTTTAAAAAAATGAAAATAAACAGAAAGACTTTTAAGCTAAAGGATTTTCACACTCAACATTTTTAGTAAAAGTATCTTGTTTATTGACTAGACACAGTCCTGACTAAGAGCGAACTTGCTTGTTCCGTTACTTTGTTCTCTTCTATATTCTATGTGCTTATCAGTCACTCTCATACCTCATTACCTGGAAAGTTGTGCCTCGGAATACACAATAAAGTGTCTCTCAAAGGTGCCTGACTTCAACAAGCAGCAAGTCACTGTTTTCTCTGTTTCAAATGGAAATCAGTGTTACGGTGAGAATATTGGACAATACTGTCACTTGTCATCAGTCTTTCATGTAAAACATTCAAGACCGAATTAGAATTTGTCCTTGTCTGGTTAGTCTTTCTTTTATTTAGAGGAACTTTTAAAGGAAATAATGCTGAACCTTGAGGCTTATTTTTCACCAAATTTTTTTCTTTCTTTGAAGCATTGGGTACAGTAGTCTGTTTCACAAAAATGATTATTTAGTAGACTAAGTTTGACATTGACTACAGAAGACTTTTATTCCTTGAGTCTTTAGAATCTTTTACTCCTAAGAGTCATTTGAATAGATAATGGGATCCTTAAAAAAAAAAAAATTCTTTCAACTTAGTATATCTAACACCTAACCCAGTGCCTGTCATATCAACAGTCATCTTTTGGCAATTCCTTGCATAATCAGGAATTTGAGGGAGACCTTGATATTACTATTGGTATTATTATTTAGTATTTATTATCATTATTAGTATATTAGTATTTATTTATGTATTTATTAGTATTAGTATTTATTATTTATTAATAGAGGTGATCTACCTCTTTACAATATAAGCTTCTGGAATATTCTGCCTTCTCAGATTTGAACCACTGATTCAAGAACTAGCTTCCCCACTGTCAAGCAACTCTTGCTAAAACTTAGTTGGGCCAAATCTCAGCAGGCTTCTTTTGGTGAGTGCACCCCAAGCTCCTGGGATTATTACTGGAACTTGTAACACTCCATCAGCTGCTGTTCCCTACTTCCTGGGCTTAACTTTCCCACCCACCAGGAAACTTGGTCTCCTCAAACCTCTTCTCATAAGTGTACCCCCCATCCCCTGTGGTTATCTTTGAAACTTGTGGCATTCCAACCTGCAGCACAGTACATAATTGGATCCTTTTCACAAAGTTATATCTCCTTAACTTGCTTCCACCTCATAAGGAACTGAAAGTTTCGTAGAGAACCCAACCACTTAAAGTTACCTGTAAGCATTAACTGCTCTGATCTGGGAGACACAGCCCTCTAATAAGAACACACCTAGGAACTAAGGGTGAAATTCCCTCTTCCAATACTCACAGAATCCACTTCAATAAATAGGAAAAAGTCACTTCACATGACCAAAAACCAGCATAGGGCTCAAAGAAACATGAGAGAAAAAGGGGGTAACTCTCCCCCAAGTGAGCATGGTAGCCCCTCACCAATGATGGACAACACAAAGGAATTCTCAGAAATGTCAGAAAGAGAATTTGAAACATTCATAGTGACAAAACTCAATGAGATGCAAGAGAAAATAGAAAAACAATTCCAGGAAAATAGAAAATTATTCCAGGACATGAAAGAGGCATTCCATAAAGAGATAGACACCCTAAAAAAAGAATCAAACAGAACTCCTGTAAATTAAGATACAATATAAGAACTTAAAATCTCCCTAGAAGGTATGAACAGTATATGGGACCATGCAGAAGAATGAATTTCTAACCTTGAAGACAAAGAATTCAACAAAACCAAACCACCAAAAATTAAACATGAGGATAACATATTGGAAATTCTAGACACCATGAAATGCACAAATATCTATATAATGGGTATTCCAGAAGGAGAAGAAGTTGCTAAAGGCATGGAAAACCTCTTTCATGGAATATTATATGAAAATGTTTCAAATGTAGAGAAACATGGAGAAATTCACATCCAATAAATAAAAAGAACTCCAAATAGAATCAACATTTAAAAAATCCTCCCCCTCAGCACATTGTAACCAGATTATTTTTTTTTTAAAAAAGACAAGATTCTAAAAATGGCATGAGAGAAATGTCAAGGTACTTATAAAAATTATCCCATTACTGTAACATCAGACCTCTCAATTGAAACAAAGAAGGCAAGGAGAGAATGGGAAGACATATTTAAAACATTAATAACAAAACAATTTCTACCAAGAATACCATATCCAACAAGGTTATCCCACAAATGGGAAGAACAAATAAGAGTATTCTCAGATAAACAAAAATGGAAAGAATTCACCAATACTAGACCAACTCTACGAGAAGTACTGAAGGAAGTATTATATGAGAAACACTAAAGAGACAAGCAGAAATAAGAGAACAAAAAAAAAAACACACACAAGAAAATTGCCAATAAAATGACACGAGTAAGTCTGCAAATAATGATAATAACATTGAATGTTAGTGGATTAAGCTATCCTATTAAAAGACACAGACTAGAATATCAGGTATGCTGCATTTGGAAATGAAGTGAGATTAGAGGAGCAGAAAGAGGAGAAAATAAGACAACTGAAGATGAAAAGTAACCGCTAAAGAAAGTGTTAAAACAGTCTCTGAAATATAATTTGGATCAATAAATAAAAGAAAATAGTGAATTACAGAAAGAGATCATTGAACTGAAGAAACTTTTGGAAATAACAAGATAAAAAGTTAAATGAATATGAAAATGGAGGAATTAGTTTCCAAGGAGATTTAAAAGCCAGTTGACTTGAAATGGATATTCAATTTAATATACTAAAACATGAGAGTGATGATT
>NW_006160059.1:1307788-1334113 GCF_000334495.1 Tupaia belangeri chinensis
AACAATACAGAATGAATGGGTAAAACTAAAGAAAAGGGAACTGATTTTGAAACAATCAAAGGAGTAACCATCTTCCAAAGTCATATGGAAATATACATGGCAAAAGCAGTAACTTGAGAAAACAAGAGTAGTTGAGAGAGAAATTATGCTTCAATAAGAAGGCAAGTGAAACTCAAAATTAAAGATCAGGAATTCAAAATCTTCAAAATAAGAGCTTCTCCAGAGGAGTCTAATAAAACAGAATTGGAAAAAAATACAAGCAACTCTATCTAGAAAACTTACAAATTAGGAATGCATTATCAGATAAGCTGAACAAATGCAGCAGAAGTTGAAAAAAGAATAACTAGAGAATGAAGAGAGCTGCTACCAAATTTACACCTTAAATCTTGAAGAAAAAAAACATAAAATCTGAAAGATAAAATCTTATTGGCTGAACTATTCTCATTAACTTTTCATTGTTTTCCATTAAATATATGACATGCACAAATCTTTATTAAAGACTTTTTTCATCAAAAAAAAAAAGACAAAGACTGGATGAATGGATCAAAAAACAGAAGTCATCTATATGCTGCTTACAAGAAACACACTTCACTGATAAGGACATACATATAATGCAAGTGAAGGGCTAGAAAAAGATATTCCATGAAAATGGGAACAAAAAACAGGTGAGAGTTGTGATACTAATATCAGACAAAAAAGACTTTAAGTTGAAAGATGTAAGAAGAGACGAAGGACATTATATAGGACTAAAAGGACTTGTTCACTAAAATATAACACTTTTAAATATCTATGCACCCAACACTGGAACACCCAAATACATCAAAGAGAGATGGTTATATATCAAGGGAGAAATAGACTGTAACATAATAAATATTGGAGATCTCAACACCCTAATATCTCCTCTGAACAGAAAACCTAGACAAAAAATAAACAGACACAAGATCTAAATGATACTATAAATGAAATGGACTTGACAGACATCTATAGTATATCCCACCCAACAACCACAAAATACACATTTTTCTCACCTCACATTGAACATTTTTTTTTAGAGAGACATTTTTGCCATGGGGTGATGTGCTCGGCAGAGAGACAGAAAAACAGAAAGCAAGAAATCACCCCTGAGGAGAGATGGCCATGCTGCAATCCTGTCTCCATTCTCCTCTTGGGACTTTGGGCATGCACAAGTCTGGCATAAATTTAAGCCGATGGTCCCAGTCTTGAATCATGGTTGACTATGTGGGATTCCAGCGACATAACCATTACGCCATCTGCTGGTCCCAACATGGAACATTTTCAAGATGGAATACATACACACACACACACACACACACTCACACACACACACACACACAAAACAATCCTTTATAAAAATCCAGATGTATAGAAACATCTTTTTGACCACGATGGAATCAAACTTGAAATCAACCACAGAACAAGCCCTGAAAACACACAAACACATGGGAAATAAGCAACCTACTCCAGAATGACTTTATAATCACTAAAGAAATTAAATCTGAATTCAACAGGTTCATAGAAACCAATGATAATGAGAAAACAAGTGTTTAAAATCTATAGGACACAGAAAAAGCAGTCATAAGAGATAATTCTTTTGCAGAATTATTTTATTTTATTTTATTTATTTATTTACTTGTCTTAATTTGACCAGAGAGGGACAGATGAAGTGAAAGAGAGAGAAAAGGGAAGTGAGAAAGCAATGTGCCAGATCCAGGACTTGAATCATGGCCGGCCATGTGGGAGTCCAGCACTCTTAACCACCATGCCACCTACTAGCCCCTCAGAAGAGGGAATTTCATAGCACTTAGTGTTCACAAGAAGAAAATAAAAAGGTGGCAAATAAACAACCTAACAACACAATTCAGGGAACTGAAAAAACAGCAACGACAACAAAATAGAGAGAGAGAGAGAGAGAGAGAGAGAGAGAGAGAGAGAGAGAGAGAGAGAGAAAGAAAGAAAGAAAGAAAGAAAGAAAGAAAGAAAGAAAGAAAGAAAGAAAGAAAGAAAGGAGGAAAAAATAGAGAAAGAAAAAGAAGAAAGAAAAAGAGAGAGAGAGAGAAAAGGAAGGAAGGAGAAGAGAGGAGAGGAGAGAAGAGAAAAAGAAAAAGTAAAAGAGAAAGAAAGAAGAATGAAGAAAGAAAGTTTGATTCCAGGAGAAAAGAAATAATAAAGATTTGAGCACAAATCAATGAAAGAGAGACTAAAAGAACTATACAGAAAATAAATGAAACCAAAAGCTACCTTTCTGAGAAGACAAACTTTACACACCATTAGCTAGATTTACCAAGAAGAACAGAGAAATGAAACAGATAAATCAAATCAGCAAGGAAACAGGTAATATTACAACAGATATACCAGAAATACAAAAAAAAACTAGGGGAGATTTACAAATTGCTGGACACGTATAACGTACCAAGATTGAACCAGGAAGAAAGTCTGAATAGACCCATAAAGAGCAATACAACTGAATCAGTAATAGTCTCCCAACAAAGAAAAGTCAAGGTCTTGATAACTTTACTTCTGAATTCTACAAAACCTTTAAAGAAGTGCTAATCCCAAGTATCCTCAAACTATTTCTAAGATCCAAAAGGAGGGAACTCTTCCACATGCATTCTACAAATCCTCCACCACCCTGATTCCTAAAAAAGATGAGTATAATATGGGATATTCCTCAGAAACCTACTAATAGTACTACCATGTGATCCAGTAATTCCATTCTTTAATATTTACCCAATGAATAAGAAAACCCTCAGTTGGAAAAACACTTGCACATCCATGTTTTTCATAGCATTATTTACAATTGCTAAGACATGGAATCAACCCAAATGTTCAAAAATAGATAAGTAGATTGAAAAAAATGTGGCATATGTATTTTATGGAATAATACTCAGCCATTAAAAAAAAAAAAAAAACAATAAGACCCTAGCATTTTATACAAAGTGAATGAATATAGAAGACGTAATGCTAAGCAAAGCAAAGCAGACTATCATTAAAGACAAACTTTGTATGTCCCCACTCAACATATACCAAATGACTACACACTATAGCAGAAACTCATATATATATGTGTGTGTGTGTGTGTGTGTGTGTGTGTGTGTGTGGTAATGTCTTTGTCTTGACTAATATGCACTGTATTTGTGCTGAAGAATGCCATATTGTACACTGTAAAGATGTATAGTGATTAAATGCAAATAATAAATATATATTAAAAAAAGAAAATTGAAGGTGCACAATATAATAAAATGTTCTTTGTTGAAAATGATGAATATGGTAATATCATGATTTTCAGACTGTGTATGTATGTTTTGAAAAACCACATTACACTCTCCAAAAATGCACAATTAAATGTAAATATAAAATTATAAAAAAAAAAGAAAATAGGGACCAGCAGATGGCATAATGCTTCCATCGCTGGATGTCAGTCCTACATGGCTGACCATGGTTCAAGTCCTGACCTGGCAGCTTGAAACTCATGCTAGGTGAGTTTGCATGCATGCCCAAAATTCTGAGAGGAGAATAGAGGAGAAGGGTCTTTTGTGTGTACAATCACCCTTCACAGACAAGGGCAATTTCTTGCTTTCTGTCGCTCTGTCTCTCCAGCAAGTGCACATGCCCTACAGAAAAAAAAAAAAAAAAACAAAAAAACTCTCCCAAAAATAAATAAATAAATAAATAAAATTTTTTAAGAAAATGAAAAAAATAATAATCATTGTAAAAAACCATAGTTTGTTCCTGTAAGAAAAACTGGTAATTCTTTTCTATTTGTGAAATCTCTCAATAAATTAATTAAAGAAACCAAAGGGGGAAAAACTGAACCATTAACATATATGTAATTCCAATTTTTAAAAAACTCTCCTAGTGATACTGAAATTTCTGCAGGTGTAAATTGGGGTGCATATATAAATTTATGATATTTTATCATTTTTCTTTGAAAAATTGTTTAAAGAATTAGTTATTTCCATTTGTATGTATTATTACTTTTAAATTGATGAGCGAGAGACAGAGAGAGAGAAAGAGAAAGCAAGAAAGCAAGTCACCATGTCTGGGACTCAAACTATAGTCGATCATGTGGGAATTTAGCACCTTTAACTACCACACCACCTGCCGGCTCCATGTCTTTGAGAAATTTTGAGAATTTGTGGTCCTGCCTTTAGCCTTACCCGAGGAAGATAACTATACTCTTTTTAAGCGTCAATCCTCTTTTCTGGGATAAAACCTTCTATTCAAGTTTGGTTGATGATTTACTATGACTTACGATTTATGTCAGTGGTTTTTGTTTTGTTTGTTTTTTGTTTTTCTCCTTACATGGTTAAAAGGGTTTACTGGTCTCCATCTTAATTTCTAAAACAATTATTGTTTTAAGTATTTTCCTTTATTTTCTTGTGTTTTTACTTTTAATCACTGTATATCTTAATAGCATACAAAATGAATTTTCCCAACATGAAAAAAAGCCACAAAAAACTCCTGAGAGTGATAAATGAATACAGTAAAGTGGCAGGATACAAATTCAACATACAAAAATCTATAGCATTTCTATACGCCAACAATGAACAGACTGAGGTAGAATTGAATAAAGCAATCCTATTTACAATTGTTTTCATTTAAAAAGTAAATTTTGGGACAAGCATGTGGTGTAGTGGTTAAAGTGCTGGATCCCACATGGAGAACCTAGCAGTTTCAGTCCTTGGGCTTGGAAAATCATGCCGGATATATGTGCATGGGTGCCCAAAATCCCAAGAGAAGAATGAAGGGTAAGGGATTGTGGCATAGTGATCACCCCCTAAGGAAATGATCTCTCACTTTTCCTCTTTCTCTGACTTTCTCTCTACAGCGAGAATGGGTGTCCTATGGTAAAAGACAAAAGAAAGAGGAACTTTGGTTTACAGAAAATAATGCTCAAATGAAAAGTGGCACCCTTTTGGACTGGATCATGTTCAAAGTATGAGAGTTTTAACTAAGCATCACCATTCCCCCCTCCAAATACCCCCAAAATCCTCTTCCCTGCAATGTTCCAAGATAATGTTGTATTAAAGAGCCTAAAATCAGCTTTGGTTTTTGACAGTTTTCAAGCTCTACTACTCTTCTTCCCCTTTCTGCCCCACACCTGGAAAAACAAAGAAAGCCTGAGCACACTTTGCTTTGACACCGGAGGGAAGTTCAGACCATGCAAGCTTTAGCCAGTGTCTGTAAAGAAATCATGGCAACTCTTCCTCCAACCTCCAATAAAAGCCAGTTTCCATTTCATTCATAGACAAGCCATTTTTTTGGATGTATCCCTTCCTCTTCCCAGAAGGTCTCATTATGTGAATGATAAACCTTTTCATTCCCTCTCATACATTAATATCAGAGTTCAAATTCAAATCAAATTTTGGATGGCTTGAAAATTTCTTTTTTTAAGATATACATAAGTGTGTCAAGGAAAGACCATAATTCCTCAGAGGCAGATGCAGCCATATACATGAATAGACATATGGTTCACAGCAGCTTCTGAACAATCCTTTGCAAACTTCTCACCTAGATGCTACATATTAGAACAGTTGGTGGAAGATTCCCAGAGAATTTTGAAGCATGCAGTGGCTTTTAAGTGACCCCAAAACTACTCGCTTTAGTGATATATTAACGGTGCCTTTTCTGTCCTTATTTCCCCAGTCCCTCCAATTATTTTGTAAACTCAAATTCCCTCAGATTCCTAATTCCCTTGGCATTATTCAATAACATTTATCATATGATGGCAGACCTGCTTACTTACCCATTAGAATCTGAGTCAGCAAAATGAGATAGTATTTTAAAAAAAAATAAAAATTTTTTTTGAAAAAACTGGTGCAAATTTAAGGTAGAAAGCTTTCACAGGGGACTAGCAGATAGTATAGTGCTGTTAGATTCCCACATAGCCAACTGCAGTTCAAGTCCCAGATCCAATGGCTTCAATATCACATTGGGTGCATGTGCGTGCATGCCCAGGATCCCAGGAGGAAAATAGAGACAGGACTGAGGCATTACTACCCTTCCTGGGGGATGATTTCTTGCTCTCTCTCTCTCTCTCTCTCTCTCTCTCTCTCTCTCTCTCTTTCTCTCTGGCAAGTATACACACCCTGTAAAAAAAATCTCTCTCAAAAAAAGAAGAAAGAAAGAAAAAAAGAAAGAAAGAGAGAGAGAAAGAAAGAAAAAGGAAGAAATAAAGAAAAAGGCTGTCACAGTAAGCCCAGATAGTAGTTTGTGTTAAATATCTAAATAAGGAGAGAGGGCAATAGTCCCCAGATCAAATGTAAAGCCAGAGATGAAGCAGAAAAGAAATGAGGAATCACATGGAGTTGGGTAATAGAAGGATGTATTTTTTAAACACAGTGCATTTTTGGCAAATTTGTTGAACATTTGCTATTGGTAAGGCCAACTTTTATTGGTCTAACTCAATTTTTGCTGCTCTCTCCCAAGTATCTTCAAAGAATCATATGACTCCCAATTCACTCTGCCTCAGCTATCATGCCCTACATGATATGACCTGGCTGGAACAGAGTCTATGAATATAGCTAGAAGAAAGGCAGGTATGGATGCTTAGGTAAGCAAGCAATTGCAACTTTAAAACCTGAAGTTGAAATATGCTTTCATTGAAGAGTCTCTAGGGCTGATTTTTGGAAAATCAAGTAAGGATGAAAGCACTTATACATTTCTGGAAAGTAATCCCTTTGCACTTGTTTGCATAAACTCTTTGGGCACTGTGTTGCTTCCCAAACTGGCTGTAATGTCCATGTACCTCATAGGAGAGTGTCCTGAAGCTTCTTTAAAACTGCTGAATAATTGTTAACATGTTTTTTTTTAATTTTTTTATACCATTTTGGCTTATAAATCTGCAGAGATCAGCTCCTCTCGCCCTGACTGCAACTCCCCTATTATGGTATCCATGGAATCATTTTCTGCTGCTTTGACCAGCTGTGCCTAAAAGTATACCTGTATCACAAAGTAATGATTAAAATTTTAATTTAAATCTTCATGTAAACATATCCAGAATATGTCTGTTTCTTTTTTTTTCCAGTTTCCTTTTCTAGTCCTTAAAAATATCTGCTTCTTCTTTCAATCTAAGATTTGTGTCTATTTTCCTCTCGGCTAAGACAATGTTCTACTCATCTTGATTTTCTTTTAAGTAATCCCCAAGATAAAGAAGCAACCAGCAATCTTAAGGCATTTTCTAAGTTTTAAGAGTCCTGAAAGAGTAGATAGAGAAGAACTGTGCAGAGAGGTATGATTTTGCTTACTGTAGGCTAAAATCAACTTGTAAGATATAGGACAAAATATTAAAAAGTCAACACTGACATCTTAACTGTCAAGTTCCTGTTGAGACATTAGGTACACCTCTAGCCTTGTCCTTTGTGCTTGAGGACAAGGTATTCGTATTTCCTTCTGATTCCTGATTAACTCGTGGTCTGGGGTTTTTGAAGCAGTAAAGATGTGAGAGATAGCAAGTAAGTTTCATCTTACTGAAGATGAATGGCCAAGATGGCATACAAATAAGTCCCAGATCCAATGGCTTCAATATCACATTGGGTGCATGTGCGTGCATGCCCAGGATCCCAGGAGGAAAATAGAGACAGGACTGAGGCATTACTACCCTTCCTGGGGGATGATTTCTTGCTCTCTCTCTCTCTCTCTCTCTCTCTTTCTCTCTGGCAAGTATACACACCCTGTAAAAAAAATCTCTCTCAAAAAAAGAAGAAAGAAAGAAAAAAAGAAAGAAAGAGAGAGAGAAAGAAAGAAAAAGGAAGAAATAAAGAAAAAGGCTGTCACAGTAAGCCCAGATAGTAGTTTGTGTTAAATATCTAAATAAGGAGAGAGGGCAATAGTCCCCAGATCAAATGTAAAGCCAGAGATGAAGCAGAAAAGAAATGAGGAATCACATGGAGTTGGGTAATAGAAGGATGTATTTTTTAAACACAGTGCATTTTTGGCAAATTTGTTGAACATTTGCTATTGGTAAGGCCAACTTTTATTGGTCTAACTCAATTTTTGCTGCTCTCTCCCAAGTATCTTCAAAGAATCATATGACTCCCAATTCACTCTGCCTCAGCTATCATGCCCTACATGATATGACCTGGCTGGAACAGAGTCTATGAATATAGCTAGAAGAAAGGCAGGTATGGATGCTTAGGTAAGCAAGCAATTGCAACTTTAAAACCTGAAGTTGAAATATGCTTTCATTGAAGAGTCTCTAGGGCTGATTTTTGGAAAATCAAGTAAGGATGAAAGCACTTATACATTTCTGGAAAGTAATCCCTTTGCACTTGTTTGCATAAACTCTTTGGGCACTGTGTTGCTTCCCAAACTGGCTGTAATGTCCATGTACCTCATAGGAGAGTGTCCTGAAGCTTCTTTAAAACTGCTGAATAATTGTTAACATGTTTTTTTTTAATTTTTTTATACCATTTTGGCTTATAAATCTGCAGAGATCAGCTCCTCTCGCCCTGACTGCAACTCCCCTATTATGGTATCCATGGAATCATTTTCTGCTGCTTTGACCAGCTGTGCCTAAAAGTATACCTGTATCACAAAGTAATGATTAAAATTTTAATTTAAATCTTCATGTAAACATATCCAGAATATGTCTGTTTCTTTTTTTTTCCAGTTTCCTTTTCTAGTCCTTAAAAATATCTGCTTCTTCTTTCAATCTAAGATTTGTGTCTATTTTCCTCTCGGCTAAGACAATGTTCTACTCATCTTGATTTTCTTTTAAGTAATCCCCAAGATAAAGAAGCAACCAGCAATCTTAAGGCATTTTCTAAGTTTTAAGAGTCCTGAAAGAGTAGATAGAGAAGAACTGTGCAGAGAGGTATGATTTTGCTTACTGTAGGCTAAAATCAACTTGTAAGATATAGGACAAAATATTAAAAAGTCAACACTGACATCTTAACTGTCAAGTTCCTGTTGAGACATTAGGTACACCTCTAGCCTTGTCCTTTGTGCTTGAGGACAAGGTATTCGTATTTCCTTCTGATTCCTGATTAACTCGTGGTCTGGGGTTTTTGAAGCAGTAAAGATGTGAGAGATAGCAAGTAAGTTTCATCTTACTGAAGATGAATGGCCAAGATGGCATACAAATAAGCATGTCAATGACAATCAATAATGTAAGAATATGACTTCATCCAATGAACAAGTATTAACATGGATGCTCTCTGATATAGACACACAAAAAAACACAATGTCACTTATACTCATCCTTTTACATCCACATGAAACACATGATAGACCAAAATATATTCAGAAACACAACTACTCCAATGGCATGGACTGAGACTAGCAAATCCCCTAGACAGAGCACAAAAGCATGAGTACTTTTAGGCCTGCACTATCCCAGCATACACTTGCAAAAACATTCTACAACTCTGTTACTGCTACCATTCAAAATCCTTCAGCTATGTAAAAAGTCCACCCTGTTACATGTACTTATCTGCAATGTAATTATGTAATGTGATTAATTTTTTTCTTTAAGCATTTTGTCTCTTTTTGCTGATTAGCAGCTAAGTTCCCACAGAAACTTATTTTGACAATCTTATCGATGAAATATTCACAAGAAAAATTAAAATAAAAACTGAAGCACACTTCAAATGGTTGAGTGCAAAATATTGAATCATCTTTTACTACCATAAAATTTCCAAGTTACTGTTTAGATGTCTTCTAGTACTCTTCTGAAAGTTGAAATTTGTTGAGTACTTCCAGAACACAGTAGTTATTTGAAGAGTAATCTTTTCTCTCCCTTGCTTTGGATGATGGTCTGCATGCTAGTGCCCTGACAGCTAGGAAGTATTTATACATTAATTAAAGCATATAAATACCTCAAGCTAAGTATAGGCATGTTAAACTGCTATTTGATTTTAAGAACTGAGTACCTTGGAGAAGAACTAAAACTTTGTGGCATGAAATAGTATTATGACCAAAAGAGATAAGGACTAAAAGGTTAACACATAAGAAAGTATATGTTGGGAATTCAGGGAAAGTCCACAAATTTGCAGAAATAAAGATCTTCAACTATAATAACTAAGACTATTGACATCATTAGCTGTGACATAACAGAGTGTTTATCCAAAGGTCTTTTGTAAGGTTCATTCTAGGTTTTGTTTTGTATTTAAAAATGAAATTTCATGTATGTTAATTACACTATTCCCCTGCTGATTTTAGTACTAATGCAAATTCATAAGACTTGATGTCCCTTCAAAACAATTGGGATTTCAACCTTCCATTCACCTACTGATGTCACTAGGTTTCTTAAAGGAGGACAAAAATTAACCTCAAATTCAAGGGCTAAGTATTAATTTTATATGCTGTTCAACACCTACATGAGAGTTAGCCTGATTATAAATTATATTCAAAAGCCTCCTTCTTGCATATTTTCAGATTAAATTCCTGATATAAACATGTCAAAGTTCATGGTTGGTAAAGCACTACATTTTGGTACAGTCAGCAGACCATAAAACTTTAGTTAGACACAAATTGCTTTGCTCATTGATAAAGCAAGAGCTGGTCTAAAACAGAAGTCCTCTATATTCAGGAGTGTCCTATGGACAGAAAGAGTAGGAAGAGACTAAAAGAACAGGTAACCATTACAAAGAAAATTAGCTTTCCATTTTTGTGATCTACCAAGTTAGAAGATCAATGTGTTAATAATTATTATATTTTTAAAGTAATACTAATATTACCTTTTTTGAATGGCTTACTCAAATTCTGTTTTTGTCCCTTCCAATTGAGAAGCTGGAAAGCTAAATTCTGTATTTCTCCTTATTTTTAATAATTATCTCTAGAGTTAAATATATTAAATTATACCTTATAAATAAACTTCTAGCATCAAGTACAGAGTTGGTCCTTTAAAAGTTAGTCCCTTACTCTTTCACATACAGCAGGTCATATATATCAAGTCTCATTCAACAAATGTTAGGTAGTCAGAAAAACTCATTTCTTTTGCCTTTTCTTGTTTACATAGGTAATCACATGTATCTTATGTTTTTATTATGAAACAAATGTTACTTTTCTTATGAATATGTTAAATCACCTATTAGACACATATTAGGATACCAGTAAGTGAATTTGATTTACCCTATAGCAACATTTATCACAACAAAATTATCAGTATATTTGACTCATGGGCTCTTTTATATATTATGTAGAAAATGTCAGGGCAAAACAACTCAAAATGTCAGTGTTTACAAACTAGACACCAAGAAGCATACACAAGTAAGTATACTAACCATTGAACAATTTACTGTGAAGAGCTAAAAACAGTGCTTATTCCCTTTATGCTCACATTTTTTATATATACTTTAAACTTCATGAGAACCTTTGAGGTAGGAACTATTAAATATTTAGGCATACTGATGGACACATACTGTTTATGTGTCCATAAACAAGTTTTTTAACCTTCTTGAACTTCAGTCTCAACACCTACAAATGAGGATAATAAAAATTCATATATAGACCCAGCCATGGTGGTGCAGGTGGTATGGCACCACTGCATAACACTGGAACCACTTAGGATGCCTCATGTTTGGATCCTGGGTGGACATGAACATGCAGAGTGTGCCTTCAGATATGCTTGTGATCCTGACAGCCTGGAGGGATGAGAGGGGAGATCACAGCACAGCAAGACCCCATCAAAACTGTATCTATCTCTCTTACACACATAAGAAAAAGGAAGAAAGAACAAAGAACAAGGAAGGAAGGAAGGAAGGAAGATAGGAAGGATTGAATTTTATTGTTGTATTATTGGGTTGTTAGAAAAGTCATGACACATTTTGACATAGAAAAACTACATCATGACTTTTCTGAAAACCCAGTAATTCCCATCCCTAGGGCTGTTTTGAGAATTAAGCTATTTTGGTGATGTTATTTCCCTCACCTATACTCTGAAATCTCTAGCTCCTAGTCCTAAAACATAATATTTCTATATGCCTCAATCCACTATTGAATTTCTAATGAAATACAAGACTGGGTAACTTATAAAATAAAAATAAGTAAATAAAAATAAAAACAGAGACTTATTGACTCACAGTTCTGGTATCTGAAAAAGTTCAAAGTCATTGCTAAACGAGATAAGGCAGAACCTTGAGTAGAGTAGAACGCAGTCTGTAACCATGTGTCTCTCTCTTGGTTTCCTTCTTTCTGCTTCTAAACCCATCAAAACTCAATCATAGAGGCCCTGCCCTAGTGACCTCATCATACACAAGAACCCACCTGGGGCATCAAAAAGGGATTAAGTTTTCACTTAACACTTTTACAATGCAATCCATTTTCAGTACGTGAATTTTTGAGAGACGTCCAAACTACGGCATCCATACAACAACCAGCTATCCTAAATTCCTTTGTCTCTTGAACTTTACTGCAATTAAACCCTTTCTACCTGTGCTGTGAATCTGGAAAAATACAACTGCTTTCTTTAACTTTTTCCTGTTTCCCCTCCCTTCCCTTAAGATTTTGAATTCAATCCTATGATTGCTTCCATCCAATATATCCATCTGCCTTTAGCCCTCCCACTGTTCACCAAAAGGGCATCTGTCCAAGTTAATTTCTCTTGCTTTCTGTACTAGAGAATGCCCGTTGGGGATACAGCTCAGCAGCCTGTATGATGATCTGCAGCCTGATTTGCTGTCCTTTGGCAGCCAGCTGGGTCAAGTTCCCTATTAGCAATTTCCAAGTGTTCAGGCCATCAAGACAAGATCAGATGAACATTTGTCTTAATATACTGACCACTGACCTTGTTTATTCTCTCCTCCTGATAGACAAACCCTTTATTATTGACTCAGACCTTCAACAGAAGTTTATGGGTGCTTCCTCTGACAGGGATTAAACTAGGTTCTAGGTATAAAAAGGTGAATAAAATACTCTCCCTAGTCTCAAGGAGGTCCCAAATGTAATATGGTCAGTCTTTATTAAACAAAGTCTTACCTCAATGTCCCTTTTCATTACAAGCAACATACTTTCACTTCTGGTTTTTTGGCCTCACAAATGTCTAAATATAAATGATAAACATGGCCAGATCACATTCCTTTTTATTCCATTGTATGTGCCTGACAGACTTTTCTGGAACATTATTTGCCCTGTAGCTATTATTCCAATAAAATTCTCTCTCCTGTTTTTTTTCTCCTTACATTGCTTCCATTTGCTTACACAGTATTTTTGCCAGGGTTATCAGGTACTTTAGTTTGTTATTTCAAATTAGTGCTTAGTATATCTATTCAAAAAACTCAGCCTCCCCCACATCAGTACAGACTCAACTTACATTTTAACGCAATAGTTTCATTTATATTGGAGCAAAATTTATTAAATAAAAAGTATTCTAGGGTCAACATGGGATAATATGAGAGTTGTCAGGGTGATTCAAAACGCACAAAAATATGTTTTTCATACAAATATTACAGTATCTGACATTTCACTACTAGAAATTCCTTTGGATTATGTTTCTTATCATGTGCTTTAAATGCTGGTAACATCACACTAATTCACATTGAAAAGTCATAGGGTGATGTTCCAGCAAGGACTTCATTGCTGCGGATACTTTGGCGAAGATTATTCTTCATTACTTTTAGTAATACCATCAACCATGTATTGATTGCCTAATATGTGGTAAGGTACTACACATTTCACAGTTCTATTTTTTAATCTGTACAACAACCTTGTAAGATGGGAGTTATTATTATCCACATTTTACAGAGGAGAGGAAGTTAAGGAGAGTTAAAAGAGCACTGGTTTTAAAAAGAAATCAACATAGTTAAAATTTCAAATTCATTACTTACTAGCAATGTGTCCTTGGAAAACTTACAGTTCCATCACCTGTTTGAAAGAAGGGCAATGGTATTTTTCCTCCTAAGCTTGCTATAAAAAGTAAATAAATGTCTGACAAAGAATGAGTCTGGAATACAAACACAATGTGAAGCTAGATAAAGGAACAGTGGTCATCAGTCAAGTAACTTGCCCAAGTTATCAGTTCATAAGATCCCCATATCTTGGACCACCTCCACTAGAGTATGAAGTTGTTTGTTTGTTTGTTTGTTTGTTTATCAAACAGTACACATATCTCTATACCTCTGAGTCCTTCCGAAACAATTTGAATAAATAAATACAAAACAGGGAGGCACGAGTTATTGCAATAAGAGCAACAACAAAGACATTGTAAAATTAACTGATCTCTTTCTAAACAGGCTATCTTTCCTAGCCTATATTAAGGTCAGTCACAGATTTAGCAATAGCAGTCCCATTTCTCATCCCTGAATTCATGTGGACTGATCTGCCACTCAATCTATGCCACTAACCTCCATGTATTTGGAGCTTCATGAGTCAGTGCCAATGCCACAGCTGAGTCACATTGGAGGAGCGACGCAGACCTGAGACACTGAAGATAGCAATTAAAAATGACCTTTGTTGGTGAATTAGGTGTCTCCACCCCCCTGGCTCCATACCTTCAAATTAGTATCAGCAAAGAAGGCAATGCTTAGCTCATAAGAAGAAAATGTGACTGTTAAGAAAGATATGATTATGCAAACAAAGAGAAGAAACAGAGGCACTAAGGCTTCTACTCATGCTGTGATTGGGACTGGACATAAACCTTCCATTTTGCTTTTTAGCCTGTTCAATTTGGCACTGCGGAGAGCTGTTCATGTCAAATCTGAACTTTTTAAGTGCGCTTTAAAAGAATCTCTTTCTCTCTTGACGTCTTCTTTCTCATTCCGCAATTTATATTGCCCCCCAGATCTAGTCTATGTCTGCTAGAGCTATCAAAATAAGTAAACATAAATTTCAAGACATATGTTGCTTTCTCCAAGTCTCTCTTATTACCTCCTGCAGGGATACAAAAGATTGTCTATCTCTTCATTATCCAGCATAGATTATTTTAACAAGACCTTTCTTCCTTATAAAACTGAGAGTGTGTTACAATATTCCCCAATGTTATTCCTTGGGCCTGAACAAGTCTGATAACTCAGCTTTCAAAGTAAGAAAAGGAAGTAAAAAATCATCAACCAGCTTTCTCTTTACTGAACATTCTGTTTTTTGAAAAAGAAAACCTTTCCTTTGGTAGAAAATGCCAGTTGGTTCTGACAAACACTTGTGAAACTTCTGTCTTCTTGAAAATAGCAAATATCTAAAAATTCACAAAAATTTTCACAGATTATAAGAAATTAGTTGGAATAGGTGTGCTCTTAAAGGCCAAGCTTCCTGAGCTACAGTTCTGCTTTTCCAGCTGTCTCTCCAGCATTATCATGTGGAATTCCTGCCAAAACCTTATATTCAACTCGTTCAAAACCAATATCCCTACCCTATCTTCTAACCTTCTTCCCCCCGAAAAGGACATCCTTAACTTGCCTAGCAGATGTCTTCAGACTCTCATCCCCCTTCCCAATTATACCTAGTTTATCTCCAAATATTGTCTGTTCTTCATGTCCATAGCTCTTATCTCTGTCTCTTCCTTTCCATTCTCACTGCTTGCCTTCACCATCTCTCAAAGAGCCTGTTGCAGGAGCCTCATTAACAGTCTTTTTGCCTGTTTTAATATCCTTCACATAGTCAACCTGCATTATTTTTCTACAATATAAAGCCATCCTCACCTGCCTCAGAATGTTGCTTGGTACTCACTTTGCTCCATGGTTCCATTTCATCATATCCTCCCTATATATAAGGTGTTCTAGCCACACGAAAGTTCACTTTGCCCAGATATGCTTCACACTTCCAAAACTCTTTCTTTTCATAATGGTGCTCCTTCTTCCTGGAATAGCTAATTTACCCATCTTATTGCTCAGAGCACTTTCTCCCTTATGCCTTCCCTAACTTGTTCAAAGTGACATCACTTTTTCTGTCCTTAGAGCCCCAGATGAATGTTGTATTTCTTTACAGCAGCCAGTGTAATCCTTTCTTTTTTTAAATTTAGGTTTATTTTTATATTCATTTACGATACATCTTTATAACATACAAAATGAGATTTTCCATCCAGCATACACTGTATATTGGCTCAATCAAGCACATCAACATACGTGTTATCATCAACAAATAATTTTTTATTTCTTGTTTCCTGTATATTTTGCTTTTTTTCCCATCCTTGATTCCCTATCTCTCACCTTCTGCCATCTCCCGCCCTCCTCCCACACTGTCTCTGGTATCCATGGTTGCTTTCTATGCCTTTTTCCCTGCACATTTTATTGATTCACTAAAGATCTTAATTCATCTAAATATTTTCAATAGCAAGTACAGCTGATATATACATATCCATGAACACAAGTCTGACTTTAGTCATAAACCTCAGTGAGTAGAATGAACATACTATAAAGTAGCACCTAGCTGGGGCTATCTAGCTTACTGCAGTGCAATCCTTTCTACAAAACAAATCAAATAATATTTTCCTGCTTAAGTCCTTAGGGCTTCCACTAAACTCAGAATAATCTATTACAAGTCTCTGCAGTTTGGGCTCCTACTTTCATCTGTAGATCACATGTGAGCCACTGTTCTCCCCATTCTCTCTGTATCTGCCACACGGTCTCATTTTTATCCATCAAAACCCCAAGCTCACGCTTGCTTCATGGTCTTTGCACTTGTAATTCCTTCTGCCTAGAATACCCTTCCCACACATCTATCTCAACAAGATTGACTTCGGGGCCTCAGACGGGCCCTTTATCTAAAATAGCCAGCACCAACTCATTATCACAAAACTCTACATTTCCTTTCTAGCACTCATTGCTAATGACATCTAAAATTATCTTATGTGTATGTCTTTTCTATGCATCATACCTCTGTTCTTCAAAAAATATTTTTTGACCTTTCATGCATAGGTTGCTTAATGTTTCATACACTGCTAAATCTCAGCACTTAATACAGAACTGGACACCTTCAATTAATATTTTTTAAAGAACTAAATGAAAAATGCAGAATTTAGCATGTATGATTTTGTAATTCAGTAAGCTGTGTAAATGTCCATCTCTCTCCCTAGACTATGACCTTCTTGAGTTCATGGACTATATATTAGCTATATGTATATCCCTCACAGAACCCAGCATCTCAGATTGCCATAATAAGTATTCAGTAAAATTTTCTGAAATTCAGAATGGTCTCCAGCTGGCTCCAGAATGTGTTCTTTTTTTTTTTTAATTATTTGATTCAACTTTATTTATTTATTTGTTTATTTATTTATTTATTTTAATTTGACCAGAGAGGTACAGAATGAGAGAAAGAGAGAAAGAGAAGAGAGAGAGAAAAGGTGAAAAAGCAACCTGCCAGGTGTCCAGCCAGGACTGGAACCTCGGTCAGCCACATGGGAGTCCAGTGTTCTTACCCACCAACCCACCTGCCGGCCCCCAGAGTGTTTTCAAGTTACAGCCTGGTAACCACCTTCCTCCCTAGTTCCATCTCATCACATTCTACCCTTATATCAGATGGAAAACTCACTATTATCTAAACATGCTTCACACTTCCTAAACTCTTTCTTTTTATGATATGCCCTTTCTGTCTCAGTTCTCAATGGAACTGAACTGAGTTGAGTAACTATATCTGTCACATAGCAACACTTACCTTTCCAAATGTAAAGAGCTTTGGATCTAAGAAACCTTGGCTGGAACCAAGGTTTCCTAGAGCTGTGTAACCCTTATTGAGTTACTTAACTTCTCTGAATCTCTGATTACTCTTATGAAAATAGGAATGACAAAAATGTCGCTGTTTAATTCCAGGGTAGTTGCAAGGATTAAACTAAATTCTATGTACTTTCTTGTCTGATTAAACTGTAAACTGCTCAAGGGCAGAGATGATAATTGCTATTTCTTTGCCTCATGTATAGAGGATAGCCTCCCACTATGTGCACACATATTAATCAATAATAGCTATCAGTTATTAAATATCTCCTATGTGATGAACACTGTGATAAATACCTTTTATATAACACCTTATTTAATTGTGTGTGTGTGTGTGTGTGTGTGTGTGTGTGTGTAGTGCCTTAGACAACGTCTCACTGTGTCATAACCCTCCTTCCTCAGATTCCCTCATAGCTGGAACTGTAGATGGCCACTATACCCAGGCTTTTTTTGTGGGGGGCGGGGGGTTGCTATAGGGCATGTGTGCTCACCAGAACGACAGAGACAGACAGAGAGAGTGAGAAATCACCCCCCGCCCCCTCTGGGAGGATGGTCATGCCACAAACCCTACTCTTCTCCTTTCAGTATTTTGGGCACACATGCACATGTGCCCAGCATGAGTTTAAGCCATCGTGCCCAGGACTCAAACTGCAGTTGACTACATGGGAGTCCAGAGACATAGCCATTACACCAACTGCTGGTCCCTACACCCAGCTTTTTAGGGCAGGCTGAGAATAGAACTTTGGGCTCCCATGTGATCTCAGCTTCCTAAGCATCAATGTATCACACACTGCCAAACTGAGTCTACACTTCATTTCATTTAATCCTGAAAACCATCTAGTAAAACTATGTATTGATATCTCATTTTATAGATGAGAAAAGTTGACACTTACAGAGGTTAAGAAGCTTGCATAAGGCCATCCATTATTCACTGTCAGTACTGGGATTTAATAGCAAGCCTACAAGAACAAGTAGTATAAGTGCTAATACCTACCTTTCATTTTGTTTTTGTTTTTGTTTTTGTTTTTCAGGTGTTGCCATAGGGTGCATCTATTCACTGGAGAGGAGAGGGAAAGTGAAAAATCACCCCACCCCACCCCCAGAGAGGATGGCCATGCCATAATATCTTGTCTTCCATTTTCCTCTCAGGATTTTGGGCAAACATGCACCTGATGTTATTTTCAAGTCACCAGGTCTGGAACTTGAGCCCACAGTTGGTCACATGGGAATCCAGCTACCTTAATCACCAGTCACCTGCTGGCCCTACTCAAGATCCATTCCTTTCTTGAAAGTTTCCCAACTGCCTTGATAAGTCTTGGTATCTATTATCATTCCAAGGAATTCCTGAAGTTTTTTTCCCTTCAATTCCTCAGACTGACAATGCTACTATAGTTTAGTTAGGTAGTTACCCCTGGCCTGAACTTGGCCATGTTCTTCCAGGGCACTGATTCTTGATCAGAGTGAGAGTAAAAAGACAAAAGAAAGATATTTCATTTTTTTTATCAGGAATAGTTTCTGTGTAACTTGCCCCTATGAATCTGGGGCTGTCTTTTCTGTTCCAAGTCTGGTTCTCCAGTCCACTCTTCCATAGAGTGAGTTCCCTGGTAGCTTTCCAATAAATTGTTTTTGTTATTCAATTGGCCAGTTTCTGTTATTCTAGACAGAACACCAACAGATAGAATATGCAGAAAGAAAAATACTATGAACATATAATGAATTCTCAAAAAAATTCAATGAATAAATAATCAATATGTTAATGAATGAATGATCCCTATTCGTATGTAAGGATGTAAAATATTAAATAATAGGCTAAGTACTACATAAAAATACATCACAAAGAAGAAATGCCACAAGATAGTATATGATTAATTGCCAAATTAATAGCTCAGGCTGTAAATGCTGGAGGAAGTCAGAAGAGAAAAACAACACAGCAAGCTTGAATGATCGAGGAAGCCCACAGAGCTCAATAAATACTTGTTGAATGAAGTCCTGATAGCATTCCCTAAGGCAAATCCAAGGAAACTAATGAATGTAATTCTTCCTCTCACAAAAACACAGAGGGTGGGGTATTGGAATGATTCAGTACATAGTCATATGAACTACTCTTTCTCAAGACCATATAATTCAACAAAGGCACGTTACAGAAAGACGGGTTTCTGCCACAGTGGTTTTAAGTGCTTTCAGTGGATAAACCTGTTGTGAAGCAATCACAGGATTCCCAACATCAGGCAAGGTTCTAGGAGCACACAGATAGAATCATATTTAAAACTATGCATAACTGACTACAGAGAACTGCCTGAAGATCGAGAAAGCCCTGGGAAAGGCAGCCTTACCTAATTGGGGAATAGGCAAGCCTTTTATAGGCAAGGTCTTAGAAGAACTGACAAGTCAAGAGAAAAGCATTCTAGGGAGAGAGGTCAATAAAAGCAATATGAGGAGACTTCAAAAAGTTTATGGAAAATGGAAATATGAGTTTATTATGGTGTAAAATCTTTTGAAATACATGCACAGTTTTGTCATAATAACATTTTTTCATGAAACTTTTGAAGACCTCTCATATTACATATGCAAGTAGTATAAGCAAAACCATCATGCTGTGCACAAGTATAATGTGAGGCAGGCAGTCAAGTGAGAGGAGGTTCAGAGGGAAGCAGGAGACAAACCATGGAAGATCTGTTTTATGATGACATCATAGAGACTGGGATATAAAACCCCAAATGACCAAACCTAAGTTCCATGCTCACCTTTGTGTAAGCAGGCTAGAGAGAGACCAATGTCACTCACATGAACTAGGAGTAAATGGGGTCATACCCTGGAGGATTATCAGGGAGCTGATTCCAGAAGAGTGGATAGATGCTAGGTGGGAAATAGCTAATAACACTTATTATTATTATTTCTCCTAAAAAGAGGGCTAAAATGGCTTCATAGCAATCTATAATAATGATAACTCAATAACCATCATTTATGCCTCTTACTCTTTTTTTTTTTTTTTGAGAGATTTTCGCTATAGGGCGTGTGTGCTCGCCAGACAGACAGAGAGAGACATTAGAGACAGAAAGAGAGAAATCATCCCCCAGGAGGGATGGAGACGCCACAATCCCTTCTCCTCCATTCTCCTCTCAGGATCTTGGGCACGCACGCACACGCTCCCGGCGTGAGTTTTAAGCCACCGGGTCCGGGACACGAACCGCAGTCGACTACGTGGGAGTCCAGCGACATAGCCATTACGCTAACTGCTGGTTCCCTATGCCTCTTACTCTTAAACAGTAATTAAGCTTCCTGGTGTTTGAAAACATAAATCTGCTAGACTGTCTACACCATCAGGGCAGGGACACGGCTTGTCTTGTAAGCACAATGTCTAGAACACAGTAAATGCTCAACTAAATTTGTTAATAAATAAAACAATTAATATATATAATATGCTCAGATCAATTTTATATGGTAGGTGTTTTTATTTCCATTTTATAAGTAGACCAACCTCTAGGTAATTAATAAAATTTTGGGTGAAATCAGGTTATTTATTTTTCTGAACACTAAATAAAAATAAATGATTCAAAATTAATGAGATAGAATTTTAATTGAATTTACAAATGAACTTCTTGACTTTAAAGTTTATAGAAATGAGAACTATTTCAAAAAATAAATAAATAAAGCCATGCATCTCCTATTTCAAAGATATTTTCAGCCAAGTAAGATGTTGATTTAAATGAAGTCTGCCTCCCTCAAAGTAAGGAGATGGACACATTGAGCTTCAATAAATTAGTCTATAATTTCTCTTGTAATGCCATAATGTTTCCTAGAAAAAGAATTTTTTACAAGTGTCATTCTTAATATCTGGTTTCTTTTGCAATAGCGACACCTACTGTTATTGCCAGTACTTGGTTTTTAAGAAAGAAATGTTTGTAAAACAATATGTTTAAACTCTAATAAAAAGGATGTTATAAATTTTTTATGGTACTGGTTTAACTTATGGATTGTAGCACTTAGAAATGCTTAGAGAAAAAATATATAATTTATACACTTTTCAAACATGCATTGGTGAAGTATTATGAACAGTGTTCACTTAGTAAAACAGTTATTACACATCATTACCAGGTCTACACACGTACATATACACAAAAATATGTATTTTTTCTATATAGCATTTTAAACAGTAATTCCCAGAATTTTAATGCTAAGCTTAGAAAACTTTTGTCACTTATAATTAGTTATCCTTGTACATTTCAAGCACAGCATTAAAATAGTGAAGAGTTTACTTCAAGGTATTTAAAATACTCCTAAAATATTATTTTTTTAATAATACTAAAGATATCATATCCTGTATACTCATTTACATTCACTTCAAAAATTTCTAATTACAATTTTTTTTGTCTCTTTTTCAAGAAGTAGAAAGGCCCCTGGGAAGACACTGGGCCGACTTCATGGACTCTAAGAGATACACATTTGTATCCACCTCAGGGATATAAATAGTTCCTCTATTTTCCTAGTCCCTGGGAGTAAAAAGTTGACATCTCCCTCCTATAGTAGATACTGATATTTTAAAAACATTTTCTTTATGTTTTAATTTTAGTGAAATGAATACAAAAATCTACCTAAAGATATCTAGATTAGGAGTTAGCTAAAGTGTGCTGATTACTTATGCACTATGTGACTGGGCTGTGCTACATGCTTTTCGAGCATTATCTTATCGAATGCTCACAATAGCCCTGAGAGTCCCACATCTCAATTTTGCGGACAAGGAAACTGAAGCGCAGAGATATAAAGTAATTTGCCCAAGATGGATCAGCTTAGTAAGTGGCAGCTGGAACTTTTAAATTGTGAGCAGTTAGACTCCAGAAGTCAATTGAGGATAACCTAAATATATTTTGATATGTAAAAATATAATGCAGTGTAAAGGGGCAAAAGGGGAAGTTAGAGGAAAAACAAGGTCATCTCTAAGGGAAAAGGCTTAAGCACACCTATGTTCTCCCTCTACAGACATATGTGTGCCTTCCCTTTGCAATCCTTGCCCCAGTACTCTCCACAGGATAAATTTCCAAATGAGAAGAGCTAAGCATAAAATGATGAACTCTATGACTGTCCAATGCCACAGCCTAATTTTGCTTGAATGAAGACATGCTTTTTAGAAAAAGTACACAATAATCAAACAATATAGAAATAAATCATCCTGTATAATCCATGAAGCAAAAAAGCAACTGACCACAATGATTACCAGATCATATCACTCAACTGAAATATCTTACCATGGCTGTTGTTATGCTTTAGATAATAATTTGTCTCCCAAAGTTTTATATTTTGGAATTTGATCCCCAGTATAATGGCACTAGGATATGATGAGACCTTTAAGAGTTGAGGTCTAGTGGGCAGTTGTTGAATCATGGAGGCATCACTCTCATGAATGGATTAATAATGTTTCTTGACACCCAATGTGTTCTAGCTCTAATGAAAAAATACTAGTTCTTCCAAGATTGGGTTGTTATCAAAGAAAGATGGCTACCCCCAGATTTCTCTCTCTGCACGTGCCCACTATCTTCTCTGCTTCTGTCGGCCATGTTTTGACATAGCTGGTCTAAGGCCAGCCTCATGCCTTTGGACATTCTAGCCACCATAATCATGAGTCAAACAAAACTGAATTCTTTATAAATCATCCAGTTAGATATTTCTGTAAACAACATAGTGGAATTCTAAAATAGTTAAGAATGGACCATAACAATCAAGAAATCTAAGTATTAATAAAACTAAAATGGAAAAAGAAAATCCCAGAGTCAGGATATTTCCTAATACCTCAGGAATAAAATATTAAAAACAAGGAGTCTGGGACCAGTAGTTGGCGGAATGGTTATTTCACTGGACTCCCATATAGTCAACTGAGGTTCGAGTCCTTGACCCAGTGGCTTAAACTCATGATGGGCACATGTACGTGCATGCCCAAGATCCCCAGAAGAGAATGGAGGAGAAGGGACTGCAACATGGGCATACTCCCTGGGGGGTGATTTCTCACTTTCTGTCTTTCTGTCTCTCTCTGTCTTTCTGGTTAGCACATATGCTCTCTAACAAAAAACATCTCCAAAAAAATAAAACAAGGAGTTAATAAAACTTTCTGAAAAGAGATTTCATAGCTATCAATGGGAAAAAAATCCTTGGAATATATCCTATAAGAACATAGACAATATGACAAGATATATGACATATATATATGACAAAATCTATATATAAATGTGGATATCTATAGCTAAACTTAGCCTTCCTGCCTGATCTTCCACATTACCATAAAAATACAATAATTAATAAGAAAAATTAATTGATATGCATATTTTGAAAAGAACACCAGACCAGCACTTAGAAGGACAAAAAGAACTTTAAGTACAGACAGAAAAGCAAACAACTTGCCATATATTTTACATGTATACAAAAATATTTAACAGTATCAGGCACCATGTAAGTGTTTTACATATTAAATTCTACAGTGACTTGTAATAAGGAATGACAGCTTCTAACTTGGATCATTACAGAGGACTTCAAAATAGATAAGGACAGGCCCAGCAGGTGGCATGGTGGTTAAGGTACTGGATTCTCATGTGGTTGACTATAGTTTGAGTCCTGAACCTAGCGGCTAGCTTTCTCATGTTCCCTTTCTCTCTCTCTGTCTCTCTCTGGTCAAATTGAAATATAATAATAATAAATAAAATTAAATAAATCTTTTTTTAAATGAAAAATAAAAAAATAAGGACTATGAATCAGGTTTTTTTCATTATTGGTTATATTTATGGAGACAAAGAAGAATAGAGAGAATATTTTGCATAGAAGGGAAGTCAAATTTAGAAATGAAAGTCAGTGTGGGGGCCATTCAGTGGTGCAGCTGTGAAATACAACACGTTGCAAGGCTGATCCACATGGAAGGTTTGCATTTTGCAACCAGAGAACTTCCTGAGTATGCTGACCACACATGTGCCCATAATCCAAGACTGGCTGGGACTAGCGGTGGATTATAGTATCAAGATCCTGTCAAGGATGCCATCTCTCTCTTTCTCATGGAATATATAAATTAATTCACTTTAAAAAACAAAAATTCAGGGTTGTTCAGTATGCATTTGGAGATTATCATGCTTCGTTTACTTTGCCTAGAGTAGAAGAATCCCAGAGAGATTGCAAGCTGTATGCTAGAAAGGGTGGATTTATAACTTACATGAAGTGTACCGAGTGCAGGGCTAACGAGATGGTACTTCATTCTACTTGATGATGAGATGTTGAAAGATTTTGATTGTGAAAAGGATACTATAGAAGTAGTGTTTTAGGAATAATATTGGCAGAAATATAAAAGGTAGACCACGAAGGACAGAGAAATGTGAGCAACTGAAGTCTGCTCTAGTCATTCAGGTAAGAGAAGGTTAAGAGTTCAAAATAGGTCAGTTGTGCTGAAGGTAGAAAGAAAAAAATATGAACGTGAGAAATGATGCCAAGAATAAATTTATAGGATTTGGTAAATAGCAAGAATCTAGGCATTTCATTTTAGTGTAGATGCAGACCACAGAGAACAAGAAAACAAATAGAAAACTGACTCCAATACATCAGTTGTCCTGTAGCCTCAGGCTTTTAAAATGGCACCCAACTGGTAGGGAGGTGGGGGAGGTGAGTAACTCTAGAAGAGGAAAAGAGAATAGCAAAATTATTAAGAACAGAGGTTGAAAATTACACAGAAAGTGCTATGATTGGTCGATTTGTTAGACAGAATGAAAGAATACTCTCAAAATAGTAATGTCTGTAAGAGCCAATTTGTGCAAAATCTGGCCCAGAAAGAGATATAAAGAGAGAAGAATGAAGAAAAATAAGCAAATGGCAAGCAACTAAGATGAAAAATAACAGAAGTGTTGGGAGAATAGACACATAGAAAGTAACAAATTGTCACTTTGACAAAAGGAAAGATCAGAGTTAGCGAAGAGATAGAGTTGCTAGTGCAGCTCTCTAGTTTAACATGCCTGCAAAAATTAAACGTGCATCTCTTAATCGCCATCACAGTGATTGTTTCCAGGGACAAAAACTAAGAATCCATGTATTAATAGTTACAAGTCCACATCTACTTATGAAGACAACAGATAGAAGGCTGCATATTTGACATAAAAGAATGAAGGAAATGTATTTAGTGAAAAGAGAATCCAAGCCATGTACATGAATGCCCAATGCCCTTGTTGTCCATCTTAAAAAAATATTCTTCCTTGGACTTCCCCATAGATCACTTTATTTCCTTCAGTTCCTGCACAAATACCATTCCCCTGACCTCACTAGCCAAATCAATCACTCACCCAGCTCAGTTCCTTACAGAGTTTCCCAGTATCTGAAATTATATTATGCCTTTTTTCTTAGTATTTTGCTGTCTGCTTTGACCTTCACTATAAGCTCCATGTTGGTAGGCACATTTTATTTCTTATTTATCATTGCATTCTATAGCTTTGCAAGTTTCTAAATATTTGTTGGATGAGTGGATAACCATATTTTCATGTTAATATTCTAAAATTATATAGAACTAGGTGGGAATTTTGAATGGCCATCTGCAGGTTTGTAGTGGCTATGTGCTTTCTTCCTTCTAGTACAATTTGGATAATATCCCATCCCCAATCTCAATGGCTCAGGGGTCTCACTCCACCTTCCAGCTCTAAAGGTAGTACTAAACACAGGACAGGTTACTCAGAAAACCCACTTACTTGACTGCAATTGTTGATTCATGGTG
>NW_006160059.1:1334126-1343008 GCF_000334495.1 Tupaia belangeri chinensis
TAATCCTCTATATATTCTTAATTGGAGCATATGATTACAAAAGACAGATTAACAAGAAAAAAAAAGACAGATTAACAAGAAAAAAAAGAAGAAGATTAGCATGTATATTTTATTTACACATGGGAGATTCCCGTAAAATGAGTAATTCTCAAAGAGACAAGTTTGAATTGTGGCTTATATAACATCCTTAACAAAAAAAAAAGAGAGAAAAGAAAGTAAATTTTTAGAGCAGTGACAAAAAAAACAAAAAACAAAAAAAACTTTGTGTCTCTACAGGCAGCGACTTGGGTGCAGGCAAATAAATAGCAGGCAAAAGCTAGTTTGTTGGGCCTGACAGGTGGCATAGTGGTTAAGATGCTGGACTCCCACATGGCCAATCACAGTCTGAGTCCTGGACCTGGTGGTGGCTTGCTTTCTTAGTCTCTCTCTCTGTCTCTCACTCTCTCTCTTGTCTTCCTCTGGTCAAATTAAAAAAATAAAAACAAAAAATAAATAAAATTAAGTAATTTTTTTTAAAAAAAAAAAAAGCTAGTTTGTAAAGTTTACTAATATAAATTCCTCTGCATCGTATCTAGTTTGATGAAAATATAAAACTATCTTCAGAGTTAACCTTGGTTCTCCCCAGAAGAAAGGAGGGCAAATACCTTTGTCTTTGTAACTCCATGTCCTACTATTGGACAAATAGAGGGAAGGCATTGAGCTCTCCTGTTTCTATTTCTACTTAACTGCCTTCAGGTCAACAATTCTTCATATTTAGAGGAGGCATTTTCTGGTTTCCCATGGAGAAATACAAATTATATCAACTCAGGCTCATCCCTGGGACTTTTTCTGGAGCAATCTCATCCATGTATTCTCTGGGACATCAATAAGTAGAATGTAAGGTGGCCAGCAACCTTTTTTACTATTTCACAAGATGTGACTGCTGAAAAAGAATCCAATGGAGAGGAAATTGAGAAGATGTGATAAAAGATACAAGTTCCTCGAGGACATAGTTTGAATTCCTGAATGAAGAAGACAAAAAATGTAACCTTCTGAACTCTTCAGGAACATGAAATGATCAAAATTGTTATGTAAGCTACTTTGAATTGGATTTCTCTAACTCAAACAGAATTCTGACTGGTGAAAATCATGAAAGACTGAGCAAGACTCATTTAAATTATTTGCAAAACAGTGATACTAACATCTACTGGGTGTGAAAGAAATTGATAATACTTTACAATATAAAAATAAATAGCAATAATAAAGTACCTCACCCATAGTACATAATAAATGATAAAAGTGGTTCATGATGTTGTTTATTAAAGACTTTAATAAGAATAGCCATAGAGGGGGCCAGCTGGTGGTGTGGTGGTTAAGGTGTTGGACACTCCCACATGGTGGACCACGATTCGAGTCCTGGACCTGGTGGCTTACCTTCTCACTGTCCCTCTTTCTCTCTGTCTCTGTCTCTCTCTGGTCAAATTAAAATAAATGAATGAATAAAAAAATAATTCTTAAAAATAAAAGAAAAAAGAACAGCAATAGCAATAGAGTTTACTGTTTGTTGGATATAACTTCATTGAAAATAAGCAATGAAAACAACGTTTTTATTTCAGGCCTGCTTAAGAGAGACAGACAGCTGGTCATAGAGACATGGACTGGACAAAAGAAACATGACAATCTAAACTATCAATTGGTTCAATAAACCAGAGATACTGACCTTACGGGATATTAGAGAGAAGTTAGATTGTAAATGCTAGAGACAGAAATTATAAAAATGTAAGTTACATTATGAACAAAAAGTAAGAAAATATATAATGTGCTAATATTTCTGTTCTGGGAGTTGGTTGTGAGCTTGTTAGCTTGTTAGCTCTTAGCCAGTTCCTGTGCCCTTGTAGTTCCTCAACTGAATCAAGATGCAACTGCTCCAAGGCTTTGCATTTACTGTTTCCTCTACACTAAATCCCTACCCCTACCAAATACATGGTATTCTGCCACCTTCTAGGTCTCTGCTCAAATGTCAGCTTGTCGAGGAAATATTCCAAGATCTTTAGTTATAGTCACCCAGTAAGTATAGTGATGGCCCTCCACAGTCCTCCACTCCCACCACCTTCCTGCCACATTTTTCTTTACATCTTCATCATCATTTGACATATTAAAAGCTAAACTGGCTTATGTACTCTCACTCTTTTCTTTAGCAGATTGTAAGCTTCATGATGCAGGGTTTTCTCTTACAATTTATCATGCTTTAACTCCAATATCTGCTGCATAGTAGGTGTACAATGTATGCAATATGAAAGTGTCTGAATTATGAGGGAACAAAGCACATCTATTTCATTGTATTATAATAAATCTGTGACTTGATTCAAATGTACAGGTGGAGAAATCTGCCAGACTTTTTCAGTCACTGATGTAAAATTCTGACCTAAAATTAATTTTTTTCAATATCTTTCTGGGAAATATATTTCGGCTTTGGAAGCTTTAATAGTACAACTTTTTTGTTTACAACAAATATTTTAAAATAATAAAAAAAAAATAAAATGTTTTTCATTTAAAAATAAATACTAGAGACAGAAAAAAATTTGAGATATGAGGAAGTGAGGAACAATGAAGGAATAATATTGCAACCATGTCTAAGTCCAATAGGCTGCATAAACAACAGAAATTTCTTTCTCATAGTTCTAGAGGCTGAAAGTGCAAAACCAAGGCAAATCCCGTCTGCTGAGAGCTTTCTTTCTGGCTCATAAATGGCACTTTCTTGGTGTGTAGAAAAGGCAAGAGGTCCTCTGGGCCTCTTTTATAAGGACACTATTACCATTAAATTGGAATCCACCATCACGACCTAGTCACCTCCTAAAGCCTACATTCTAATACCATCATCTTGGCTGTTGGGATTTCAACATACATGTTTGGGGAGGTGGAACATAAATATTCAGACTGGTCTTCTAACAGAGACTGGGCCAGTGGCATATCTTTGAAACACCAGAAATTTCACCCACTTGTACCCCATTAATCTGCTCAATTAGTAAATTACAACCTTAAAATGTAAATTCTTTTTTCAAGCTAAAAGAAGAGTAAAGTTTTGAAAAGTTATAGTTACTCTGAGTGTGAATGACTATCTGTACATGACTCAAGAAGATCCAGCCCTGGAAATGGCTAATGGATCAGCATATTCCAGAACTCCAGATTATATGACAATGAAGAGTAGATGATCATAGTATTTGTCATTTTTTAATCAACTAAATATTGTTCAGCATTACTGTACTAAGCCGTATGTAAGCTGTGAGAAAACGAATGTATTTCTCTATCGTGTGCTCAAGTTATCTGAAATTAAATATACATGTGTATATGAGTAAATGCAATCAATTTGTCAACAAGTATTTCTGATGAGTAAAATATTTTGGAATAAGTTAAGAAGAACAACAACAGCAGTTTGAAAGAACTCAAAAAACACCGAAATCAAGGAACTATAAAGAGTTTCCAGGGGACCAGTAGTTAGTGTAATGGCTATGTCGCTGGACTCCCACATAGTCGACCACAGTTCACGTCCCGGACCCAGTGGCTTAAAACTCACACCGGGCGCGTGTGCATGCATGCCCAAGATCCCGAGAGGAGAACGGAAGAGAAGGGATTGTGGTGTGGCCATCCCCCCTGGGGGGTGATTTCTAGCTTTCTGTCTCTCTGTCTCTCTCTGTCTGTCTGGCGAGCGCACGCGCCCTATAGTGAAAACCTCTAAAAAAAAAAAAAAAAAACGAGTTTCCAATGGATCCAGATTGAAGAACCTTTAAAACCCAACCTAATATCATTTCCTCCAAGAGGCTTTCTTGCACCTTCCTAGAGAAGATTTAATCTCCCTTCCAATCATGTCTTGTTCATAAATCTATTGTAATGCTCTTCACTGTAAAGAAGTTCTTTGTTTACTTTTGTTACCTAATCCACTTCCCTTACTCCATTAGCCAAATTGTGGCATTCTTGAAAGCATGTTCCTATAAACCTAGAACCTAATACAAACCTTGGAACATGACAAGTAAGCAACAGAGAATGACAACTGAATGAATGAACAGTCTATTTGAAGTTTTTTATATTGCTGTACAAATGATCTATCTTGGTAGACCTTACAGTCATCCTTTAGCTGACAGTGAATCAGATTCAACCAAAGTTTTAAAGAGTGAAAGGGAATTGATTGTTCTAGCATTTGGAAATTTTGAAACTTTTGATAACAGAGAGCTAATTCATAGATTAATGAAAATCACATGTGTGTGTGTGTGTGTGTGCGTGTGCATTTATCATCATTTCTTAAAAGTTAATTTCAGAACTATGTGCTTAGCTAGAGATAGCAAAGCTGTTCTACTACTAATAATAATGATCTAATAATGAAGAACTCACCCTGAGGAAGTAAGGCTACTGTCTGTTAATATTTTTAGCATTCTCTCCCCATTGTTACCTCATTGATTCAACTAATGACCCAGAATGTTTTTCAAAGTATGAAATGTTATTAAGCAGAGTTCCAAGGAAAGTTGATTCATCTGAAGGAATAACAAGAGCTCTACACTCATTACAATATTAAACATGCAATTTCTGTATAATGGTTATACCTAGAATTCTATTCAGAGTCGAATGTTACAGAAAACTTGAAAGAAAGCTTAACCCAGAGTCACATTTGCAGAATTATGAGTGGTTAAGAGCAAAAGCTTTGAAGCTGGCATGCTTGAATTTGAGTCCACCATTTGTAAGTATTTATCAATAACTTCATCTTTCTGAAAACCTTCAATATTTGAAAAATAAGAATAACAATAGTAACACCTATCTCCTGACTAAATTAGAGTGTACATCTGAAATACAGTCTGTTTTTAACTATACTATTATTAATATTAATGCTATTATTATTTTACTCTATGATTATGAACAATTTTTAGACATTAGGCTTAACTGAGTCTTCCTGAAACATCCTGACATATGTGTTGAAATGATAAATGCTATCCCTCCTTCAAGCCCATGAATAAACTACATGCTAATGAAGTAGATGAATGGTTCCTGAGTCAGTAAAGATTAAATAAAGGAAGTTTTTCTAGAAAGTGAAATAACCACTTGGTAACAGGTTTTTCAGATCAGAAACGCATGACACAGAGCTGAGTATGTACTAATTGCAGACATTGCCCTAGACTTTTCTTTCTTAACAGATTAACTAAAGAAAGCATATGTATAGATGCTTGAATATTTGTTCTAACTTTGTGAGACCACAAGACATCATAGAACTTTAATACTAAAGATCTTGGCACATGGTAGTTCTCAACAAATGTATTTTATTTAATAATTAGAAATGACCATATCATCAGATTTTCAGATTGTTTTCTCAAGGTAACTGGTACTATACTCTTTTGTTCAATTGGTACTGAAAAGATTGCAGTTATTAAAGAAAAAGAAAACCTTCAATTCATTGCCTTCTTTCTTAGCTTTGTATAAATCTTTTATTAATAATTCTCCTATCTGTATCAAGGCTTCTTTGTGCTGTTCTATGATTAGAATCTTTCAAAACCATATTCCCCCAGTCCTTTAATATTGTAAGTGTCTGTGTAGAAGTTGAGCTTATGCATTTGGAATTGAGATTAAACTCCCCTAATGCTTTTGGCTTTGCTGGGTGCTGTCATTCTCATCATTGTTCAGCACCAATGCCATTGGTAGAGCAGTAAAAATCATTTTTTAAAAAAGTGAAAATATTGCAGCAACTGGATGATATGTGGGACACAGAGTTGTAATAGTGACAGAGCTTGAAGCACAGTCTTACTCAATATGACAGAGCATGTAATGCACCTGAAATTGGGCCCCGTGTAGTGACTAACAGTTTCAATTTTCTGAGTTTTATAGAATTCTGTATTATGTTTGACAGCTCTGTTTCACACCAATGGCTGATTCCATAATGCTAATGAAGTACAAAGATTAGAAAATGTCACTTAAAAAAAAGAAAAAATGCAAACGTGTATGCAAGCTTCAAGCTCATAAAACCTAATTTCCTATGAGAAGTTACCATTTTCCATATTGTTATGACATTTTCAGGGTACTGCAACTGCAAAATATGATTCTTCCTCACACATATATTGAAAAGCTCATTCAAGGGTATAGATTGTGGGTGGAGGAGTGAGCAAAGGACTGCCAGACCTATCTGTGATTCTGTAGTGATTTTTTTTCCTACTCCTTGCCTTCATCTACACCCCCAACACCTACAATTAAAGCAGGATTATCACATTCACGGAAGAGTTGGTTTTTTTTGTTTTTTGTTTTTGTTTTTGTTTTCCTTAATCAAATAAAATGAGGTTGTAGCAAGATTGAGACAGATGACCAATCTTTTTTTTTTCTTTTCTTTTCTTTGCGCCGGATGTGAGTTTAAGCCACTGGGTCCAGGATCCAAACCACGGTTAACTACATGGGAGTCCAGTGACACAACCATTACACTAACTGCTGGTCCTGAGACAGATGACCAATTTAATAGGTCACCACTCCCATCTACTCCTTGACAATATTCAGACACTGTGAGTAATTGAGTTGTACTATGTTGGAACTAAAAATGAGACTCATGCTAACTTTAACTCTCCAGTTCTTGCTTTCTCCCCTCCACACCCCTCGTCCTAGTCAGGTTATTCTTGGAAGTGTGTGTAGTACAGAGATCCAGCCCTTAGCATCTCCCAGCAGTAATATGTCACCAAGATATGTGGCAAGGTAAGGAGAATCAGAATCTTTTAGTCAACCGAGCTTCTGCCTTCTCTTCCTTTTCTAACTTTCTTCCTGCTTTGGCCAAATCTACATTGGAGTCACAGGTCCCCTGCTTTCTCAGTCTTCTGATTTACAGCTGGTCTCCTTTTTCATGTGCAACCATTTGTCAAACTGATTAATTACTGGTAGCTACTCCTCTGACTTGGCCTCAGGGCCTTGTCTTGTGAGCTATTCTCAGAGGCAGCCCTGGGGAGAGTTTCCGTCACTTCCTCAGTCTCACCTTTCTGGTCTCACTCTCATGGTCCCAAAGGATGGAGTCAAACACCTGTTCTCAAATCCCTAACAATAGCAACTCATAAATTAAAAAAAAATAAATAAATAAAAAATAAAAACCTTCTTAATAGGCACTGCATGACAATATACAGAGCACAGAGTTTGAAATCAATTAGGGATACAAAATCTTGACTCAGGCCTGAAGTAGATACATGACCTTTCCAAGTATATTTACCTATCTTCTCAGTTTTGCATCTGAAAAAAGGGAGTGCTGTATATGAGAAGAGTGGTGAAATAAAGATTCAAATGGCATATATTAGAGCTGTGTCCCTAAAGCTAGGTTTTCATATTACAAAACACATTTTATTTCATTCCTTACTATCTTTCACCTTCCTTCCTGGGAGAATGAAAAACTACAGAGTTCTGGTTGGCCATCTGCAAAATATGCTGCTATTTTGTACCCAGATGAACATTTTTGGCACAATTATTGAAGTATTCAGTGCAACTCAATGGGAAAGTTTTACTGTATTACACATCATTGCCCCAGTGGAAATATTTGAGCTTATGAAATTCACTGGTCTCCTGAGGTTCATGTTTTTATATTACTATTAAATGTAGTTGGAATCCACCAACAAATGAAAAGTTATTCATTATTAAAAGGCAAAGATATTTTATTTAAGATGAAACAGACTAGTTGCCAACTATGTGTGTGTGATCTTCTGAAGTCACTAAATTCAGATGCATGATGGAAACTTGCTTTCTTAAACTGCTATTTGCATCCCCATCTGCGCCACTCTAAGGCACAGAGGTAAAGTCACTTGGTAAGTCATGCTTCCATAGAAATCCAGGCCAAAAGTACATCAACTATAGCATGTAATAATGATACAGTGATTGGTTACACTGTTCAGGGGGCCAAAAACTTACCTTCCTTTAGTCCTTTCAAAAGCTTAAGGAAACTCCATGCGTCTGGATCCTGGACACTTGTCACCAATAACAGATGATGTCCTCAGGAATCAAGTCATGGCCAGAAGCCATGCACCATATTCCTTGCTGTGAAGTCATTCTCAGAAATGCTTCTTTGAGAGATTTCACAAAATGGAAATAACCCAAAATATTAGGTCACTGGGGAAGCCATGACGTATTTTTCTGTTTTCCTACACAAAAATGAGTCATGACTATTGACAACTCAATACATTGTTGTTTTTACTTGTTAACGTTAATAAGTGTAACAATCATATATATTATAGTATAGATATTTTTTATAAAGTTATTTCCATTAGTTTTCTATTCCAACCATGGTTATTAGAAAGCCTACTTGATAAAGCAATAAAAATTAAGTAACAACAATAATAATTTCCATTATTGAGCATGCATTATCATAAACCAGACATTGTAATGTAATCCTTACAACAACCCCAGCATTAGGGATTATTATTATTTCTATTTTACAAATAAGGAGACTGAGACAGAAGATAAGTAACTAGTCTTCACAGCTACTAGTGAGGTCAAATTCAATTTCCAGTTTAATTCTAGAATACAACTACTCAACAAAACATGGTTATGATTTTGATCATTTAGACAGTGCATGCATTCTCATTATTAAAGACCAGGGACAAATCTAAAATGCCTTTACAGGTCAGGCAGATATAGAAATGAATGTCTATGTTAAAATGATAGGAGATTATAGTGCCTATGGAGAGCATAAGTTGCCTCTAAAGACATCAAATTCAACAACTTTTAACACTGTAGCAATCAAAGGACATACATCTAGAAAACATATTTAATTCATAGAAAATGTGCTTAAAACTCTCAGTCATGGGCCAGCAGGTGTTATGGTGGTCAAAACACTAGATTCCCATCTAGCCAGCTACACAATTTGACTCCCCGACTTGGAGGCTTGAGAGACATTCCCAACACATATA
>NW_006160059.1:1343117-1354482 GCF_000334495.1 Tupaia belangeri chinensis
CCTATCTCCCTCTTGCCCTCTCTCTGGTGAGTGCACACACCATATAGTAAAATAATAATAATAATACATAACAGTGACTTACAATATTTTAAAACAATTCAATGATAGAAGCACTTTAACATTTTCTGAACTAATAGAAAGGAGATTTTGGTAAGGGGGATTGGGAAAGGCAGGGGAAGTCTTTGAGAAAACAGCTAATATATAAAATTAAGTGCTCGCTATGTGCCGTACTTTGTAATAGGAGCTTCTCCCATTTTAAGAATACCAATAAAAAGATACAATAACCCTAATAGTTTATAAATCTCACTGTGAAAAATCTAAAATCACAGGACTCGCAGTTAGCTTAATGGCTATGTCACTGGACTCCCATGTAGTCCACCTCAGTTTGAGTCCCGTACCCAGTGACTTAAACTCACGCCAGGCGCATGTGCGTGCGTGCGTGCCCAAGTTCCTGAGAGGAGAATGGAGGAGAAGGGATTGTGGCATGGCCACCCCCCAGGGGGGGATGATTTCTCGCTTTCTGTCTCTCTGTCTCTGTCTTTCTGGCGAGTGCATGCACCCTATAGCAAAAACCTCTCCAAAAAAAAAAAAATCTAAAATCATTATTAAAAATTTGAAATGCATGCAATTGCAATAATAAGGATAACATCAGCACCCTCCTATAATATAGAGCATATAACTAAAGAAAAAAATGTTAAAGAATTTTGGATTTTGAGTACAAAATATTTATATTTACATGTTCCCACTGTAACATATTTTACAAAAGTACTCATAAACTGGCAGTAACATGCAGTTTTATAAAATTTACAAATAGCTTCCTTCTTAACAGCTGCCTTTTAAGTGCCAAAATGTTAATAATTCAAATTTTATATAGTATTAGCTAATAGTATACATGATCAACATCTTCATTTTACATGATCTCTGCATTAACAACACTTTTATTTATCATAATACTAGAAGCCAACAGAGGCCCTGGCATGTTTCCTGAAGTTAATGGCTGTTGGCATCAGGATAATGAAAAGCAAACTAGGTTTGGGAATTTGCCAAACTAAATAAAATTGTGGGAGGCCTGTTGGATACTCACCACAACAAAGAGTGGTAAGTATCCAAAAAGAACACCTAGGAAGGTGCCCAAAGTTACCTGAGAAAAGATTAGGTTTTTCCTTGCTAAAAGAGAAAACAAAAGTATAGGACTTATAGGTAGTATATAGCCAAGTATGACAATACAGGAAAATAGATCTATGAGAAATTATTTTCAAGGAGGAAATCTCTTTACAAATTATTAAACGTTACTTAATAAAGCTCAATCCCATGGAACAATCAGTACCAAACTGAACTGCTGTACTAGAAGCCACAAGACTAACCATGGGTTCACACCCACGGGTTAGCGTGAAAACACACTAGATATGTGTGCACATGTCCAGGATCTTAATAAGCTAGAGGGTTGAGGAAAACAGATCATAGTATGATGAGACCCTGTCACAGGTGCTTTGCTCTCTTACTCTCTCTCTCTCTCTCTAGTATGTGTGCACATGTTCTCTATCATGAATAAAAATACATATTTTCTAATTACTTGACAGTAACAACAAAAAGATTTTTTAACAAACCTTAATCCAACAGAACTAAATCATATTTTTTAAATTGTTCCTGTCACTATTCTTATTTGATTATATATTTTTTTTTAAAAATGCCTCAAACTTGATTGGTCATTTAATTAACAATTTAAGAGTAGATGCCTATGGTCAAGACTCAAGTTTTAAAAAGCAAATATAGGGCTGCCCCAAAGCCTAGTAAGTAAGGGAACTGGATCCCACATATCCAACTGTATAGTTTGAATTCCAGCTCTGGTAGTTTGAAAAACACACCAGATGTGAGTACATGCAAGCTCCAAATCAAGAAGGTTGGAGAAATGGAGAAGGGAATTGCAGCATGACCACGCTCCATTAAGGGGTGTTTGTCCCTCACTTCTTCTCTGTTTCTGTGTCTTTTTGGCAAGTGCATGTACCCTCTGGAAATTACAAACAAACAAACAAATAGCTGACCAATATACAGACCAGCCCGTAGCATAGCAGTTAAGCACTGTGCTTTGAGAGCTGAGTTCCACATGGCTGATGCAGTTTAAATTCCAGCCCCAGAAGCCTGAAAAACATGCTAGGCACATATGCACGTATGCACAAAATCCTGACAAGAAAGAGAAATGGAAGAAAAAGGATTGTGGCTTGACCATACCCATAGTGGGATATTTTTTCTTCTCTCTCTCTGGCTAGCACATGTCCTTCCTGGCAATAGGAAGGTAGGAAGGAAGGAAGGAAGGAAGGAAGGAAGGAAGGAAGGAAGGAAGGAAAAATTGTGGATATGATGCCCCACAGTATGAAGGATTGTTGAACTGAAGATAATTAAGAAGCAGATGGAGGAAAACTCTCTGCCTTCTCTTTATCTTCCTAAAAGCAGGACATAGATTTACAAAAGATAGCAGGTATCCTATTGCCACCTTCACTAGGTAGAACAAAGGTTGACCACTGAAGAGAACTTTAGACATTTATCCTCTGGAGATGGTCCCAGAGGAATCTATATTAACAAGCTTTTCTAACTAGCCTTTATCTACCACTTACTTGCCTTTCCTAAGTTGCTGCTCACAGAGACTCAAAGTCCTTTTCCTTTGTCTCCACTTCTTGAAAAATGTGCTGTTCTTTCAGAAAGGTATGATATAAACTAGAATTCAAAACCATCTCTTTGAGAACTACTCATTCCCTAGGTGTCTGTCATGTTTACATAATATATATATTAATAAACTTCTGTTGTTTTTCTCTTGTTAATCTGTATTTTGTAACAGGGATCCATTCCAATTAAGAATCTTAAGAGTATAGATTTAAAAAATATATTATTCTTTTCCTACACAAACAGTGCTACAGAAAGCAAATCCCTCCTTTCTTCATCTTTCTGAACAAAAATAATACATTTTATTTGACTTAGACAAATCAAAGGAAATTGGACAAACTGGGTTTTAAGTCCCAGCTACAACTTGCAAGGTATATGACTTTAGACTTAAACATTCTGAGTCTTTGGTTCCTCTTTAATATGGAAATGGCAATAATAGCTTACACAATCCAGTAAGCTAATAGAGAAAATAAAACTACCTTCTGCAACATCTGTCTCACACAAGTTAGTGTACAAACTAATGTGTGCGTTTATTTTTCTAAAACGTTTTATCAAGATTCACTGTGTTCTCTGTGCTAGAAACACTGTGGTGAACAATTTGGGAAAAGTCTGTGCTAGATTGAATCAAGATGGCCAACTAGGAACATCCATCCTAGCATCTCACTGGAAAGCAAAGTGCATAAATGCTTAAACTGCCAGATAAGAATGAGGCACAAATGATGAAGTACAAGGAAAAGTCAAGAAGGACTTCTGGAACACATAATTTCTACTTGGAAAAGGAAAGAGGGAGTCATTCCTGTAAAACCAGTGAGGCTGTAGCAGAACTCTCGGTTTTCCTCTGGCCCTTGCCAATGATCTCAGGGCCACATTCAGGCATGGATAGTCTTTCTGCCTTTGAGTATCCCACACAGGACAGGAAGGGCCTGTTTCTTGGGTCTTATAGATAGACTTGCTTCTGGCTCCTCCCCGGTGATCTTATAGAGGGCCACCTGCTGCCAGAAATTAAAGGCAAGGTACATAAGCGTGGCTTGAATCTGAAAGGCAAAAGTGGCCCCTGGCCCTTCCTGGAATACTTTGCAGAGGCTACACCTAGGTCCTGAAGGCTGCCCTGCCTCCAATTCCCCAGTTGCCTTCCCAGGACAACATTCAGTCCATGAGGAAAGTACTGCTTTCAGGTATTACATGCAGGCCACTTAGGACCTGGAAGATGGGTCTAACAGTAGGATTGCCTTCAGGCTCTCCTGGACCACCTTCCCAGGGCTCCATGTGTGTCTGAAGAGTTACTCCAGATCTCGGGTACAGGCTATGCAAGCCCTGATATGATTAAAAAAAACACAGTTGGCTTCTGGCTGTTTCCGGACCACTTTGCCAGAGGAACACTTGGGACCTAGAGATGCTCTGTCTCCTGTGGCATTACAGAATCTATGACAAAATTAGGAAAAAGCGAGTAATCCACTAGATATCTATAAATCAATGCAGATATACAAAAAATATGAAAAAAATGAAACTCTGCTTTAAAGAAATGCAATAACTCCTCACAAGTGATGGATAAAACACAGAAAATGACAGAAGCATTGGAAAAGGAATTCAGAATATTCACCATCACAAAGCTCAATGAATTGCAAGAGAAAACAGACACTCAATTCCAGGAGATGAGAAAATCATTCCATGGCATGAAGGAGGAACTCTAAAAAGAGATTGATACCCTTAAAAAGTTTCAAACAGAACTTCTGGAGATGGGGAATACAATACAGGAAATTAAAATCTCTCTTGAAAGTATAAATAGCTGATTAAATAGTTCAGAAAAAGAACCTCTGACCTTGAAGACAAAACCTCTGATTTAGTCCAAGTTACCAAAAAGAATGAAAAAAAAAGTCATTAAGAATGAGAACATATGGTAAACTTTAGACACCATTAAGCAGCTAAATATCAGCATATTAGATATATCAGAAGGTGAAGAGGTGGGTAAAGTCACAGTAAATCTCTTTCACAAAATATTATCTAAAAACTTCGCCAAATATAGAGACATACAGACATCCAGTTTCAGGAAATACAAAGAATACCAAATAGATTCAACATAAGAAGACTTTGTCCAAAGCATATCATAGTCAAAATGGCAAAGTTAAAGACAAAGACAATATTATAAAAATGACAAAAAAATAATTTATTATATCAGACTAACTTCAGACCTCCCCATAGAAACAATGTGGGCAAGAAAAGAATGGGAAAACATATTCAAAATTCCAGAAAAGTATGTTTCATCCTAGAATACTATCCCTGGAAAAATTGTCCCTCAAATTTGAAGGAGAAATAAAACAGATAAACAAAAGTTGAAAGAATTCACCAACACTAGACTAGCTCTTCAAGAAATACTTAAGGAAATATTACATCAGGAAAATGAAAGTGAAACAAATAGACATAAAAACACAGAGAACAACTTTAAAAATGACTTAAAAATATCAGGGATAAGTCCAAACTGATATATAATAACATTGAGTGTTAAACAATTAAGCTCCCAATTAAAAGATACAGCTTAGCTAAAGACACACATTAGCTATGACTTTTTAAAATGAGCCTTCTATATACTGTTTACAATGAACATACTTCATTGATAAAGACACTTCATTGATAAAAGTTAAGGGACAGGAATTCATTTCATGAAAACAAAAATTTTAAAAAAGAAATCATGATAGGGAACCAGCAGTTAGCGTAATGGCTATGTCGCTGGACTCCCACGTATTCGACCGCAGTTCGTGTCCCAGACCTGGTGGCTTCAAAAAACTCACAACGGGCGCATGTGCGTGCATGCCCAAGATCCCAGGAGGAGAATGGAGGAGAAGGGATTGTGGGGTGACCATCCCCTCTGGGGGGTGATTTCTCGCTTTCTGTCTCTCTGTCTCTCTCAGTCTGTCTGCCGAGCATACGCACCCTATAGTGAAAAACTCTCAAAAAAAAAAAAAAAAAAAGGAATCATGATAGTGATATCAGACAAAATAGTTATCAAGATAAAAACTGTAAGAAGAGGTCATGAGGGGCACTATATCTTATTAAAGAAATTAATTCACCAAGAAGATATAATAATCATAAATATTTACAAACATGTGCCAAAACACATAAGAACTTAAATTGAAGACAGCTAGACCTACAAAAAGAAGTAGTAGACTGCAACACTCTAATTGTTGGAGAATTCAACACCTCATTCTCATCACTGGATAGGTCATTTAGACAAAAAAAAAAAAAAAGAAAAGAAAAGAAATAGAAGATAGGTGATAATACTAATCAAATACCTAACAGACATTTATAGAACATTTTACCCAATAACTACAAAAAGCATATTTTGGGAACATTTTTGAATACTGACCCCATCATAAGGCACAAAACAAGCCTTTACAAATGTAAAAGTATAGAAATTATATCTAGCAACTTTTCTGACCACAATGGAACTAAACCTGAAATCAACAGCATAAAGAAATTTTGAAAATACACAAAAAACATAGAAACTAAACAGTCAACACCTGAATGACTTCAAAACTACTGTAGAAATTAAACTAAAAATTTAAAATGTCATGAAACCAATGACAAATGCAAAACTCTCTATAATTGGGACACAGCAAAAGCAGTACTAAGAGGAAAATTGATACTAATTAGTGGCCACAAGAAAAAATGTAGAAAGATGGCAAATAAATAGCCTAATGATGCATATCAATGAACTGGAAGAGCAACAACAAAACTCCCCAAAAAGTATGGGAAGAAAACAAGAAAGTTTAGAGAGAAAAACTAATAAAATTGAGAATTAAAAATAATTTATAAAAACAAAAATCAACAGACCATTAGTAAGTCTAACCAAGAAAAACAAAGGAACCAGATAAATAGAGTCAGTAATGGAACAGGCAATATTACAACATGTATCACAGAAATACAAAAGATTATGTCATATAATACTATGAGTGACTATATTCCAACAACCAGTAAGTCCAGATGAGATGAACAAGTTTCTAGAAATATAAAATATACCTAGATTAAGCCAGAAAGGAGAAAAAAAAAGAAGCCTGAATAGAACAATAAAAAATGATGAGATAGTCTCCCAACGAAGAAAAGTCAAGGTCCCGACAGTTTCACTTCTGATTTCTACAAAACATGTAAAGAAGAGTTAACTCTAATTATCCTGAAACTATTTTTAAAGGTCCAAGTGGAAATAACCTACCCAAACACATTCTATGAAGACACCATCACCTTGATACCAAAGCAAACAAGGACATAACAAAAAAAAGAAATCTACAGGTCAATATCCCTGGTGAATACAGATACAAAATACAAGCAAATCAAATCCAACAGCACACATTAAAACGATTATACAGTATGACCAAGTAGACTTTATTCCAGGAATGCAAGGATGATTATCATACACAAAACATACATATGATATATCCTATTAACAGAAGGAAGCTAAAAGCCATATGATCATATTGATTGATGCAAAAAAAAGCATTTGATAAAGTATAACATTCCTTCATGAGTTAAAGACTCTCAACAAATAGGTATAGAAGGTGCATTTATCAATGTAATAAAAGCCCTGCGTCACAAATACATAGTTGGCATCATACTAAAGTAGAAGAGTGGAAAGATTGAATGATTTCTCACTCAAATTGGAAAAAGACAAAGTTGTCCAATTTCTCCACTTCTTTTTTCTTTCTTTCTTTCTTTTTTTTTTTATATTTGCTATAGGACTCATGTGTCCACCACAGAGAGAGAAAGAGAAAAAGTGAGAAAACACCCACTGGGATGGGGGTGGGAGGCATTGCATACTGCTATCTCTTCTTGTCCCTTCTCTTTTTGAGATTTTGGGGATGCATGCACAAGCACCAGTATGTTTCCCAAGCTGCTTGTTCTGGGACTCGAACCATGCAGTCGGTCATGTAAGATCCTCCTGCTTTAATGACCATGCCACTGACTGGCCCTTCCAATCCTTTTCAATGTTGTACTGGAAGTCCTAGCCAACACAATCAGACAAGAGAGCAAAATAAAAGATATTCAAATAGAAAGGAAGAAGTATAAGTGTCCTTATTTGCAGATGACATGATTACATATTAATACAGCTAAATTAATTCATAAAGTTGTAGAATACAAAATCAATATACAAAGATATAGAACATTTTTGTACAGCAATGAGCCGACTGAGCGAATTTTTAAAATCCATTCCATTTATGACAACCATAAACATAAAATAAAATATTTAGGAATAAATTTAACCAAAGAGGTGAATGAGCTCTACAAGGAAAGTTTTGAAAAATAGAACAAAGAAATAGAATATAATCCAAAAAAAAAAGATGAAAAGGAAAAGAGAGACATTCCTTGTTCTTGGATTGAAAGAATCAATATAATCAAAATTTGTTTGAAGTCCTAAAAGGCCCTTATATCACCAATGGTATTGGCACAAAAACAGACAGACACAACAATAGTGGAGAAAATAAAGTTTTTAGTAAATGGTGCTGGAAGAACTAGATTTCCTCTCACAGAAAAATGAAACTGTACCCCTATCCTTCACCATTCACAAAAATTAACTCCAAATGGATCAGAGATCTAAATGTAAAGTCTCAAGCTATGAAATCACTTATGGAAAATATAGGGGAAACACTTCTAGACATTGATGTGGACAAAGATATCGTAAATAAGACCTCTAAAACACAGGCAATTGTTCCAAAAATAGACAACTGGGATTATATCAAGATAAAAACTTCCACACAGTAAAGGAAACAATAAATAGGGTGAGGGGACAACCCACAGAGTTAGAGAAAATATTTGCAAACTATACTTCTGACAAGAGATTGCAAATCAGAATATATAGATAATGCAAGAACTGCAACCACAGAAAAACTAATAATCCAATTAAAATATGGGCAAATCAGCTGAACAGACAATTCTGAAAGGAAGACATATGAATGGCAAAAAGCATATAAAAATGTTCAATCTCTATTATCACAAGAAAAATACAAATCACAACCACAATGAGATATCGTAACCCCAGTCAGAATGGCTATGATAAAAAAAAAAAATAAGAAAAGGGGGAGAAAGAAAGAGAGAGAGGAAAGAGAGAGACAGAAAAAGAGAGAACAAAAGAGAGAGGAACCAGCAGTTGGCACAATGGCTATGTTGCTGGACTCCCATGTAGCCAAACGCGGTTTGAGTCCTGGACCTGGAGGCATGTGTGCGTACATGCCCAAGATCCCAAGAGGAGAATGAAGGAGAAGGGATTATGGTGTGGCCATCCACCCAGGGGGTGATTTCCTGATTTCCGTCTCTCTGTCTCTCTCTGTCTTTCTGGCGAGCACACGTGCCCTAAATCAAAAACATCGCCCCCCCTCCTGGCCCCCCAAAAAAAGAAAAATTAAAAAGAAAGTAAGGAAGGAAGGAAGAAAGGCAGGCAGACAAATGCTGGCACAGCTGTAGTGAAAGGGGAACTCTTCTGCACAATTGGTGGAAATTTAAATTAGTAGACTCACTCTGGAAAACAATATGGACGTTCCTCAAAAACCTACAAATAGAATTACCACATGACTCAGTAGTCCCACTTTTTGGTATTTAGCCAAAGTACAGAAAAACACTCAGTCTGAAAGACAATTGTACAAGCATGCTTATTGCAGCATTATTCACAATTTTTAAAACATGGAATCAACCTGAGTGCCCAACAACTGAAGACTGAATAGAAAAAAAAAAAGTGCTACATATACACTATGGACTGCTCCTCAGCCATAAAGAAGAGCAAGATCCTATTTTCTATACAAAGTGATTGAATCTAGAGAAATTAATGTTATGTAAAATAAAACAGACTATGAAAGACAAGCATTGTATATGCCCACTTAATATATACTAGAGGTCTGCATTCTAAAGCAGAAATTGGAAGATTTGAAGATATACTAAAAGAGATGGCAAGTATAGATACTAGAGTCTGTATGAGAGTGGCGTGGATAGAAGAGGCTCAGGAAAAAACACCTAACAGACACAAGGATGTAAAGATTTTGTTGAAAATGACATTTATTAATATCCTTGATTTGATCATCACACATTGCATGCATGCTTTGAAAAACCATATTGTATCCCATAAAGATGTACTACAGTTGAATGTAAATAAGGAATCATAAAATTTAAAAATTGGGGAAAAAACAGAAAAGTCCCTCCCTTCATGGAAATCACATTCTAGTAGGGGAGATGAACAATAAATAATTAAGCAAATGCATAATATAATTTTAAATAATAAGTGATTTGAAAAATCATAAATCATAATGAGGGGATGGAGGTTGGAATGGGGGACTGTTGAAAAACTGGATTCTTTTAGATAATAGAATGCTTCTCTAAGGAAATGGTATTTGAGTTAGGACATAAATTATGTAAAGCAGAGAGCTCTGCAAGATCTAGGAGAGCATTTCAAGAAAAGAGAAGAGCAAATGATAAGTCTTCTAATAATGGAATGAATTATCAAGAATGGAGGACAAAACAACGACAAAAAAACAAACAAACAAATGAAAAAACTGTGTGACAGAAGCACCATGAATGGAGGAAGAGCAGAAAAAAATGAAAGAACAGTAGTAGTTCTTGACTAGGTTAGGAAGGTTCATGAGAAGGGATTTGGCTGATATTCTAAAGCAATGTGAAGACAATTACATGGTTTGTAAGCAGAGTAATGACAAAGTTTGGAAGCCAATGTTGCCTGAATTACAATTTTGTAAATCATTAGCTCTAATTATCTTGTGCATGTCTCAAAAATCTGGGAAGAGTGTCCAAAGTTTGGAAATGGGAACCAATTATTGACTTTGTTGTTTATTAAATCAAATATTACATGTGTGTTATACAGTTAGCTCTCCAGGTCTGTGGGTTCTGCATATGCAGATTAAAATGACTATGGATCAAACTACAGTTTTTGAAAATCAATCAATCAATGAAATTAAAAAACAATACAGTACAATAACTATTCCCATAACACTTACATTATATTTGATATTATAAGTAATCCAGACAGGATTTAAATTATACAGGAAGATCACATAGGCTATATACAAATACCGTAAAGAATAATTATCCTAAACTAGAAGGAGTAGAAATAAAATACCTAAAGAAAACATTTTTTTTATATTTGTAAACAACTAATTATGGTTTTCATCACTTCTTGCTACATGCTGAGAATCCATCAAAAGATGTGAAAGAATTCAAACAAAATTTCAAACAAAACTAACAAACACATTTACAATAGACATTTTTGGTTTTTTAAAAAATGTGGTACTGTGCCTTTGAAAATATATTTTCAATACCTAGGAAGAAGCAAAATGAAAGGAAATGAAAGAAAAGTGTCATACTGTATAATTTTGAATTTTTTACATGTTTAAATTTATAAATCTTGATACATTTTATTTATTTATCTAAAGAAAGAAAACCGTAAGACCTTAATAACATGCATCAATGAATAGGAAACCAACTAAAAGTTAGCTAATTTGTTAGATTTGAAAGTATGGAAATAAGAGCAGTTTTAAAATCAAAGCTATTAGATTCACAACACATCATCACACAATAAAAATATAAAACGGTGATCTCATCCCCCCTACAGAGTGTACCAGAAACAGTTGTCCAAAGCAACAGACTTGGAGAGCCACTACCATTGCCGATTAGCAGGAAGCTCTTAAATGTCTGACTAGTAAGTAATCACTACTCCTGCTGA
>NW_006160059.1:1354495-1356340 GCF_000334495.1 Tupaia belangeri chinensis
CCTCTACAGCTGCTGGATAACAGGCATAGGGGATAAGGGTTAAGAAGCTCATGGCATTAGATATGTGGCTACACACCCATAAGAACAGTGAAGTTCTTGGAACACAAGGTCAATTTGAAGCAACATTACCTACAGGCCACGGTGGGATACTCTTCCCCACACAAGACTTTGTGGCTTTCTGTAACTCTACTCTACAATCTACTAGACAGGCTCTGATTTAATTTAACTGGTCCTGGAATTTATCTAGCTGCAGATAGAACTTTTGGGAAACTGCATTCTTCAAAAATTGATAGCAAGCTGCAAATAACTATATTCCAAACATTTGGAGAAATTAAAGACCCTTTCAGATGAAGAACTGAATATCTGGTATAGCATTCTCAGATTTATAAGGAGATTGACTCTCTGTGGTTATTAGTAAGCTTAAAGCTACAATATACATGCTTATACAATAATAAAAATATAATTATTTAATAATAATGTCTATTGGAATTACTTTCTTCCCGTAATTTATCAAAAAGAAAAACACACGGCACCTAATATATAGGAATGTCCTACAAATGTTACCATGGAAAAATTGGAAGAGTCTACAGTGTTACCCAGCACACTGTTGAGTTAAGGAGAAGACTCTTGCCAAGAGAATTAATGTGCATATTGAGCATATGAGGCATTCTAAGACAAGAGATCGTTTCCTAAAACATGTGAAGGAAAATGACCAGTAAAAGAAGGAAGCCAAAGTATTTGCATTCAACTGAAGCGTCAGCCTACTCCACCCAGAGAAACACACATTGTGAAACTGAAGGAAAGGAGCCAGAGCTTCTGGAACATATTTCCTAGGAATTCATGACATGATAGGTGTTAAAAAGAAGAAAACTCTTTATAAAAATGCCTTTCTTAATTGAATAGAATTGCGGGGTTCCCTACTCCAAAGTAAATTTTTTTCAGTTTATTTATTTATTATTTATTTATTTATTTATGCATTCAGTGATTGTATACTGTTACAGCTTATAAATGAATTTCCCAGCATTAATACAATGTATGTTAGCCCACTTAAAGATATTATCATACACATTAAAGATATTATCATACATGTTATTGTCCTTAATGTATCCTTAAATGCTTTGCTTCTTTCATTTTCCCCTTGATTCCCTTTCTATAATACATTTTGAAATATTTTTATTCAAATGTAGTGTCTTTATAACTGAAAGATGTTAGGTGGCTTATTATGCAAAAATAAAAACTCAGTTGGTTAGAAAATAATAATAGTAATGTCTATTGAATTATCAATTGATCACATATGCTGTTCTAAAGTCTTACTATCTCATTTAATTACCAAATGTCTTTCTGGAATAGCATTACAAAAAAGCACACAGTGAGACAGACATAAGTTAGCAAAAGTATATAATCTACATATTGTGTATAATTTTTAGAAAACTTCTAACACCTATTAGTTCACATTTCAACATTCCTTGGTCTTAATTATAATGCTGACATAATACCACCTATGAGATAAGTATTTCTAGATGTATTTACCATTTACCCATAAGCTGAAACTTAGGTTTTAAAAATCACATTTATTGGGACCGGTAGTTGGCATAATGGCTATGTCACTGGTCTCCCATGTAGTTGACCATGGTTTGAGTCCCGGACCCAGTGGGGAACTCATGCTGGGCGCGTGTGCGTGTGTGTGCCCAAGATCCCAAGAGAAGAATGGAGGAGAAGGGAATGGGGCGTGGCTATTCCCCCTGGGGGGTGATTTCTCGCTTTCTGTCTTTGTCTCTCTCTTTCTGGCAAGCACACGCGCCCTATAGCAAAAACCTCTCAAAAAAAAAAAATAACATTTACGTC
>NW_006160059.1:1363837-1364386 GCF_000334495.1 Tupaia belangeri chinensis
GAAAGCCAACAACCTCTACAGCTGCTGGATAACAGGCATAGGGGATAAGGGTTAAGAAGCTCATGGCATTAGATATGTGGCTACACACCCATAAGAACAGTGAAGTTCTTGGAACACAAGGTCAATTTGAAGCAACATTACCTACAGGCCACGGTGGGATACTCTTCCCCACACAAGACTTTGTGGCTTTCTGTAACTCTACTCTACAATCTACTAGACAGGCTCTGATTTAATTTAACTGGTCCTGGAATTTATCTAGCTGCAGATAGAACTTTTGGGAAACTGCATTCTTCAAAAATTGATAGCAAGCTGCAAATAACTATATTCCAAACATTTGGAGAAATTAAAGACCCTTTCAGATGAAGAACTGAATATCTGGTATAGCATTCTCAGATTTATAAGGAGATTGACTCTCTGTGGTTATTAGTAAGCTTAAAGCTACAATATACATGCTTATACAATAATAAAAATATAATTATTTAATAATAATGTCTATTGGAATTGCTATCTTCCCGTAATTTATCAAAAAGAAAAACACAAAGGGAAAGA
>NW_006160059.1:1364401-1401335 GCF_000334495.1 Tupaia belangeri chinensis
AATATATAGGAATGTCCTACAAATGTTACCATGGAAAAATTGGAAGAGTCTACAGTGTTACCCAGCACACTGTTGAGTTAAGGAGAAGACTCTTGCCAAGAGAATTAATGTGCATATTGAGCATATGAGGCATTCTAAGACAAGAGATCGTTTCCTAAAACATGTGAAGGAAAATGACCAGTAAAAGAAGGAAGCCAAAGTATTTGCATTCAACTGAAGCGTCAGCCTACTCCACCCAGAGAAACACACATTGTGAAACTGAAGGAAAGGAGCCAGAGCTTCTGGAACATATTTCCTAGGAATTCATGACATGATAGGTGTTAAAAAGAAGAAAACTCTTTATAAAAATGCCTTTCTTAATTGAATAGAATTGCGGGGTTCCCTACTCCAAAGTAAATTTTTTTCAGTTTATTTATTTATTATTTATTTATTTATTTATGCATTCAGTGATTGTATACTGTTACAGCTTATAAATGAATTTCCCAGCATTAATACAATGTATGTTAGCCCACTTAAAGATATTATCATACACATTAAAGATATTATCATACATGTTATTGTCCTTAATGTATCCTTAAATGCTTTGCTTCTTTCATTTTCCCCTTGATTCCCTTTCTATAATACATTTTGAAATATTTTTATTCAAATGTAGTGTCTTTATAACTGAAAGATGTTAGGTGGCTTATTATGCAAAAATAAAAACTCAGTTGGTTAGAAAATAATAATAGTAATGTCTATTGAATTATCAATTGATCACATATGCTGTTCTAAAGTCTTACTATCTCATTTAATTACCAAATGTCTTTCTGGAATAGCATTACAAAAAAGCACACAGTGAGACAGACATAAGTTAGCAAAAGTATATAATCTACATATTGTGTATAATTTTTAGAAAACTTCTAACACCTATTAGTTCACATTTCAACATTCCTTGGTCTTAATTATAATGCTGACATAATACCACCTATGAGATAAGTATTTCTAGATGTATTTACCATTTACCCATAAGCTGAAACTTAGGTTTTAAAAATCACATTTATTGGGACCGGTAGTTGGCATAATGGCTATGTCACTGGTCTCCCATGTAGTTGACCATGGTTTGAGTCCCGGACCCAGTGGGGAACTCATGCTGGGCGCGTGTGCGTGTGTGTGCCCAAGATCCCAAGAGAAGAATGGAGGAGAAGGGAATGGGGCGTGGCTATTCCCCCTGGGGGGTGATTTCTCGCTTTCTGTCTTTGTCTCTCTCTTTCTGGCAAGCACACGCGCCCTATAGCAAAAACCTCTCAAAAAAAAAAAATCACATTTACGTCACTAGGAATGACAGACTTCATGCAGAGTTCATTACCACACAGTTACACATTTGGGGACTGGTCCATTAATCCCAATGGGCTCAGAACAGTAAAGGGCAAAGATGCTGACCCAGAATCTTGTTTTTTCTTTTTTTTTTTTCACTCATTTATCTTTTTTACTCATTTCTTCAGTATCACTAGAACTGCACTATTAAAAACAAGAGAAGGGACCAGCAGATGACATAATGGCTACGTTGCTGGACTCCCATGTAGTCAATCACCGTGTGAGTCCCGTGTAGTCAATCACGGTTTGAGTCCCGGACTCTGGGTTTTTTTTTTTTTTCCTCTGTCTTTCTGGCAAGCACATGTGCCCTATAGCAAAAACTTCTCCAATAAATAAATAAATAAATAATAAAATAAAAACAAGAGGAACATATCTGATTCTGTTGTTCATAAAAGTTTAGTGAGAAACATAATCATCCACTGACCAAGCATTGAACTTAGAAGTGCTTGGAGTTGGGGGCAGTATTTCCTCTATTAGACAATCAGGCAGTACAATGTACTGCAAAACTTAGTTGGTTATTTTGTGTTTGATGAAATAGCACTCCCCTTGGCCAGCTCCAAGTATGTAGTATACAAAGGATAAACTAATGTTTTGTCGCTGCATTTTGTACTTACACATGTGCAATATATACTGAGACATTTAAGAGCACCTTTTCAAAGGTGACTTTAAATTCATTTAATGGTAGCAACTCTAAGAATGTATGATATTATATAAGATTCAATTAAAAATATTCATTCGGTACCATATCCTGGCATTAGCAGTAGGAACAAGAGATATTTTATGGCTGAGCGTGGTCATTGCCCTACATGGTATCAGCCTCAAAAGGCCCATTTGTTGTCTTAGCCTGAATGATTCCTGTAACTTTATTGTGAAAAGTAGCACTTGCTATTATTTGTCCTGAAATGAACTCCTTCATGCTTTAAGATTTGCAAACATCAGTATTGCAAACTTTGGTGGGCTCATTTGTATGCAAATTACATGTATTTGGTGTGCCAGTTTGTGTCCAATCTGGAGTGTATTCAGTGAGTATATAAGCTGTAATCATATTTCCTCCAAGTCATCACTTTTTTATCAGTCCACTTGTAGAAATCACTCTAACCTTAATTGATTTGGTGCTTCTCTGAGCATTTCTTACACTAGTATTTTTTTAAGTGGCACCATAAGAACTTCACAATGCACTTAGTTCTGATTTTCATTTAAGCTAGAATGTTTAAAAAGCTTAAAAAGCTAAAAAGATAGGCCTAAATATATAATTGTTTACTATCACAGTAGGAAGTGTTCCCATCCTTTAATTCTAAAACATTCGAAACATACACAGATCTTTTTTGTAAGAATCTAATTCTCCCACTATCATGAAAACATCCCCCCAAAATAAATAAAAAATAAAAATCCATGCCTTTTTTTACTTTACTTCTAGGGTATAGCACACCACAATACAATTTTATCAAGTCAAATTTGTATTACCTATATTATTTTGAAACAAGCATATTATATATTCCACAAAGATTCATTTCAAACTAAAAGTTTAACTATAGGGGCCAGAAGGTGGCATGGTAGTTGAAGCACTGGACTTCCACATGATCAACTGTGGTTCAGGTCTTAGGCCTGGTATCTTACTGTCTTTCTCTCTCTCTCTCTTTCTCTATCTCTCTCTAGTGAGCACAAGTGCCCTGTAGCAAATTTTAAAATAATAATAGGGTCCAGCAGATGGCATAGCAGTTATATTGTTGGACTCCCACTTGGCCAACTGCAGTTCATGTCCCAGACCTGGTGGCTTGAAACTCACACCAGACATGTGTGTGTGTTCATGCCCAAGATCCCAGGAGAAGAATGGAGGAGAAGGGATTGTAGCATGGCCATTCCTCCTGGAGGGTGATTTTTCATTTTCCCTCTCACTGTCTCTGTCTCTGTCTCTCTCTCTCGCTAGTGAGTGCACATGCCCTAAGGCAAAAACCTCTAGAAAAAAATAAATCAATAATAACAATAATGAATAATAATGACAAATAAAATTATTCTTTTTTTAAAAAAAAGTTAACTATATCAGAAGCAAATGTAACTATTTGAAATTTTATCTGATCTACAAGATACTATCCTTTTTAAAACAAAAAATGGGAGATTAAATAAGGAATGAGAAAGAAAGCAAGTATAGGGAACTTATACAGGACAGACTGCATAGACACTACCTCCACGCAATCCCCCTTAGCTGGCTATGAAATTATCTACGTTGGGCTCATAAAAAGAGCAATGTAACTGAAAATATGTCCATGAGGCTGACCCTTTACAAAGGAAAGTCTCGTACAAAATGAAAAACAGACTCATTTGATGAAATAATTAAGGACAACCTAATGGAATGTTGGATTTAACTAAAAGCCAAGAGATTCTAAAAGTAACGTTGGATTAATGAAAACTACTGTGACCTTCTCTAAAATAAGTTTACACTTCAGAGAAGTAATTAAAAGAGCTCACAAAATGTAGACTACATGGCTAATGCCATAGTATGCAAGCCTGAGGAATTTACAGGGTAATAATAAAAATCTCTAATAAGTTGCTACACTTGAAAAGGCGAAAAGACGATGAATGGGGTTAATACTAAGTTGCAAAGTATAAAATATTTGCTAAAACGAAAACTAATTAAACTCATAAAGCTTTGGTAAAGGCAACCCTGATAGGGATTAATGAAGTACAGGACCTCATGTAGAATCTAAATTCTGTCTGACTTACTTTTCTTCCTTTGAAGAAGAGAGTACTCGCCATAAAGGATGCCAGTGTAATAAGGAGAATAAGTGTGTTCTCAGGAAAGGCGTGGGAACTCCACTTTCACGGGTCTCCCTGTGAGAACCCGATAAGCATGTTCCCTGGCCCTTTCTCAATCACGTGATATGAAGAGCAGAAAGTCACACACTGATGTATTAATATTTGCTGGATGACAAAAGAAGTTATTCTCCATCCTACAAGATTTATTGACACAGATAAACGGGACCAGGTGTTGACACAGGGGTAATGCAACTGGACCCCATGAAAAGTGTCCTAGGCTTGCATCCTGGAATCTCCCTGAACTTGAATGTGTGCCATATTCCAGGCTGGCTAAGACTGAGGGTAGATTGTGGCATGAATACCCTATTAAAGTTGTCTCTCTTTCTCTCAGAGGTATTAAATAAATAAAATTTAAATTTTTTATGAAAAAGTGGTTGCTATTCAATAATCCATTCCTTTTCAAATTAAAGAATTTGGCACATGAGCTCAATTTCCCTTCTGACTATTAGGCCCAAATAAAGCTGCAAAAAATATTTTTTTCCTAAATTTTACTGTGGATAAAAAATAGTATTTGCCTTCTGTTGTCGGTTCAAATGAAGAGTATCTTCACATGACCTTGGCATTTTCCAGTGTCCTTTAAGGTCTACATGGAATGAAATTAGGGCAAAAAAGTATCAAGCTTGGAGGCTCCAATTCCTATTCAGAATCCTCCTTTTAGTATGACAAATGCCCTCAAATATAATTTCCAATACTCTATTCAAATTAGGAAATAGAGAAATCTCCAGAGGCTACAAAGAATGTAGACAGAAAAGATTATTTACCTTTGGGAACTCAAATTCCTATATTGAACAGAATTTGGAAGAAAGACAACTTGGCTAAAACCTAAAAATTAAATGGAAACAAAACTATCATTGCTACTCAAAGAATTTTTAAACTATCATATTGTTTATATTACCAGGTAATATGCATTTACTATAAAAAATACAGTTAAATAGCAAAAAGAAAAAAATGCCAAAATTGACTCATATACTCATCATCCACAAAGCAGCATTAGTCAGATGAGAACATAAAATATTCCAAGCTTTCTGTTCATCTTAAAACCATTTTAAAACAAATATATTTTTACAAAAGTAGATCAGATCATGCATACTATTTTATAATATTTTTCTCCTTCACAATGAACAGATTTTTATACCAAGAAATGTACGGATACCCATTTTTAAAAGGCTGTACAGTATGTATGAGTGTACATATAATATACATACAAATATATATGTACACACATATATATATTGCTTATTTCGACATTCTCCCAAAGAATCTTATGAAAACACTAGTTCTACAGAATATAGTTTAAGCGTGTTAAGAGGGGTATAGCACTCTGCATCTCCTAAACATACAATCATGAAAAACATTTTTAGGGATTTCTCAGAATTAATGTTCTTTATAGTACATTTTGGGAAATATTTCTCAGGGTGAATTTAAACACTGATCAGAATCAATACTCTTCATTTTGGACCCTGATATTAAGGAAAGAGGTTGTCCATAAAAGAAATGATGAGTTTCAGAAGTTCTTACCTCAGTATATGGCTCAAGATCTACCTCAAAACTATAAAAGGACCCCTTGTAACTTATTCTCCAAGGCAGATAACAAATAAAGATTTGAGGCCAAAGACTTTACAAATAATAATTTTGCCTATTCTCCCCTCTAATCAAATAATTATCAGAAACTCAAGGGGATGTCTTCAGCCATGGAACATCACCAAGTCAAGAGAGCAAAGCCCTAGCTATCTTTCTCTGGCAAAACAACTTACTGACCTCTTCCTCAGTCCCCCTGATGCAGAAGGGTACAGGACAGGATTTCAAACTTAGAGATTCAGAAATCTCTTTCTTTCTCTCTCTCTCTTTTTTCTTAAGAACTATTTAATTGGGACTAGCAGTTAGTGTAATGGCTATGTCGCTGGACTCCCATGTAGTCAACAGCGGTTTGCCTCCCGGACCCAGTGGCTTAAAACTCAAGCCGGACACATGTGCGTGCGTGCCCAAGATCCTGAGAGGAGAACGGAGGAGAAGGGATTGTGGCATGGCCATCCTTCCTGGGGTTGGGGGGTGATTTCTCATTTTCTGTCTCTCTGTCTGTCTGGCGTTATTTTAATTTGCCGAGAGACAGAGTGAGAAACCAAGCTGCCAAGTCTGGGACTAGAACCATAGCCAGCCATGTGGGAGTCCAGTATCCTTAACCACCACACCACCTGCCAGCCCTCTCTCTCTTTTGAGAAGACTAATATCAGTGCAGATCAATAGAACATAGTGAGAGTGCCTGCATGAAAATGGTGGGTTCATGGCAGGATCCTCAAGCAGAAATTTCCCTTCTTGTGAGACAAATCCCACATGCAGAGCATGAATTAGAGAATTATCTGCCTATAGTAATTACCCAGAATTAAAAGGAAAAAGGATCCATTCTGAATATTAGAGCAAGTTCACTCAATACCCTAAAGTCAAGAGTGAAGATCTAGATATTGCTAAGAATATCTCACAAGGAGTAAGCAGAAGTTGGTCCTGGTAACAAACCACTTCTGGGTCCCAAGCAGGCTGACCAGAGTAGGAAGTTCATGTGCAAAGGTTTTTTTCCTTTAGTTCATTTCAGGTATTTTTCAGATGTGGAAGTTTCTTAAACTAGCCTTTTTTTTTTTTTTTAACCTATTTGTTCTCTGCTGCGGTCAAAGCTAAGAGACTAGTGTATGAACATTAGAGGAAAGGGAATCTTAGACAAAGGTACTGGAAAAAGATACAGACATCAAAGTAGCATTGATTACCCAAGACCCGTAGAAAGCAGAAGCTTTGGAAAAGCAAGATTTCAGAGGAGAGTCCATGACACAAAGGATTTCTGCAAACCCCTGACCAATGTCTGCAGGAAAGCAATAAGAAACCTCTGAGATCTTAAAAGAACTTTGAAAATACAGGCAAGATCCAAAGCTAGTTATAACCATGAGGTGCTGTGCTCACCCAAACAAAAGCTATAAACCTAAATAAACCCTCTTTCAGTTCGGAATCAGTGTAGCAGGTCAAAGGATGAATGGAAAGCCAAATCAAGCGGCTCTACATTTCTGGTTTTCGCAGAAAAAAATACTAATAGCTAATATGTACTGAGTGCTTGCTATGAGCTAGGCACTATTCTAATTGCTTTATAGATAGGAGCTATTACTATTCTCATTTGCACATGAGGAAGCTGACACATACAACGTTTGAGTAAATTGTCTTCCATTATACTGTCACCAAATAGCAGAGCACAGATTCCAGCCCTGGATGCCTGGCTCCACATATTGAAGAAGAGAGACAGAAAATAAAATATCCAGGAACTAAGGGTACCACTTCTGCATTTCCACTTCACAAGAAGATGGAGTATTTGAGTCTCTGTAAGAGAGGAGATAGTCTGCACAGGAGAACACAGTTTCTTGTTGCCCTCTCCCTATTCCAACAGTGAGCTTTGCCCAGACTGTCCTGTCAGCCACAGTGCTAAGAGGTGGCCATCTTTGAGAGCAGAGGTTCTGTAGGAGTGTTCTTTTTAAGGAGCTGCCCCTCTCATTGGGGCATTCATTTGGATGGCTACCCTTAGAGTGACCAAATCATCCTGTTTGCTGGGACTTTCCCAGTTTTAGCACTGAAAATCGTAGGTAAACCAAGATGGTTAATCACCTTAAACTTTATAACATCATTAAGACAAAAAAAAAAAAAAAAAAAAAAAAAAAAAAAATAACTAAATTTGCCTCCCTCTTGGAAATCAAGATGGCACTCAAAGTAAACAAATCTGGGAAAAAGGATAATGTTTACAATTCATCTCAATTTACAGGACAGGCTATCAGATTTATCTCATTCAAACAGGGTCATACAGGAAATATCCAGTAGCAACATATGCTGGCCATGTACATTAATTTTTATGTATTCCATGGACTCTAGTGTCAAAGAACCAGGCAAGTTGTGCTAAAGATTGTACTAAGTCTAAAATAGTCATGATCCATGAATGCTGTCGAGGCAATGTAACAGAACTGAAGGCTATGCATATAAGCCTACCATGTTAATGTGAGGGGTATTTCTCCCACACACAAATGAACAGAGGGTCCAAAGGAAATTCGTGTACTGTATTTATTGATAACAGGTGTTTCTAAATAAATGTATCACCATTTCAAGAAAGAGTCAGAAATCATACCAAAAAGTTTGAAAAAAGCCTGCAAAATATGGGAAAAGTAACATTATACTAAGCATTTAAGAATTTTATAATGTTGGGACCAGAAGTTAGCGTCATGGCTATGTTGCTGGACTCCCATGTAGCCGACCATGGTTCGAGTCCTGGACCTGGTGGCTTAAACTCAAGCCAGGCACATGTGCGTGCATGCCCAAGATCCCAAGAGGAGAATGGAGGAGAAGGGATTGCAGCGTGACCATCCCCCCTGGGGGGTGATTTCTTGCTTTCTGTCTCTCTGTCTCTGTCTGGCTGGCGAGCGCACGTGCCCTATAGCAAAAAACCTCTCCAAATAAAGAAAAAAAAAAAGAATTTTATAATGTTGAGACCAGCAGTTAGCATAATGGCTATGTTGCTGGACTCCCATGTAGCCGACCATGGTTCGAGTCCTGGACCTGGTGGCTTAAACTCAAGCCAGGCACATGTGCGTGCATGCCCAAGATCCCAAGCGGAGAATGGAGGAGAAGGGATTGTGGCATGGTCATTCCCCTGGGAGGTGATTTCTCACTTTCTATCTCCCTGTCTCTCTCTCTGTCTTTCTGGCGAGCGCACGCACCCTATAGCAAAAACCTCTCCAAAAAAAAAAAAAAGGATTTTATAATGTCACAAATCTATGAATATATAAAAAGTCAGAAAATAATACACTTTAAATAGACAATTTGCTGAGTATATAATTACATCTCAACAAAGCCATTTTTAAAAAATAGGAAAAGAAAGAAACCTTAAGCTGAAAAGATATTTTATCTCCCTCTGAAAAAACCTTAAAATGTATGAGTAAAATGTGCTGACATTAGAAATATAAGTAAAAGATGCAGAAGAATATAAAGAGAAAGAAAATTGATAAATTGAGTATTTATATCATGAAGTGAAAAAATAAGAAACAAAATCTCATAAAAAAAAGAGTAGAAATAATAAAATTAAGTAGAAATAAAAACACTCAATTCATTAGAAAACACAAAAAGGTCAATAACTGAAGTTAACCTTTTGATTATTGATCAGTTCTTCTATTATTGAATCACACCAAGAAAAGCTAAATCGATTTTCACCAAATTTGAATAGAGCTACATGTGGGATAGTCTGATTTAGACACAGCCTGTGTCACATAACATAACTCACTTGGTTTGTGAGTGGGGTCAGGAATACCGCAAAAGCACACACACAGACATTCTGGGCAGGAGAATGAAATACTACTATAAGCCTTTGTGATGCTGTTTGAGTTAAGACATAGTGGACACTGGAAAACAACAATGCTTCCAAAATACATAAACCCAAATAGGAAATAATGAAAACAGACTCTGCAGACACCAAGCAGAAATTTGCAATTAAGTAGCTTCTCACATGAATAATTCCAGAATACTCTGAAGTATCAGGATTTATTTTACTGACTCTAGATATGAGAACTAAAAAAATGACATACGAAAACCTTAGCCTTGAAGCTACAAAGTTTTATGAATTTGAATTAATTACTATAATTGCAGAAAATTATTGTAACATCCATGCTATTTCTAAATTTAACTGTATTAACACTGATTTTAATTATTTTTCTTGCATGGCATCAGATAAATAAACCAAAAGCTGATTATTTGAAAAGCCAAGAAAATAAATAGATTAAACTTTTGTAAAGCTAATCATTAAAAAGAGCAAAAAAATAACAATTAGAAAGAGGATACCACTAAAAATGTGAAGAGGATCACCTCATTTTTAAAACACAAGGTATAGATGTATAATTTCATATAATTTAAACTTAAAGCTCTAGAATGTTAATATGCATTAGAATCACCAATAGAACTTGGTAATTTTTTTTTTTTGAGAAACAACTTATAGAATACTTTGGGAAAATTCTACAGTAGAGAATCTGATTAATTTTTCTTCCCTTTTTCTTTTTCTTTTTCCTTTTTTCTTTTATTTTGGAGAAGTTTTTGCTATAGGGCACGTGTGCTCGCCAGAAAGAGAGACAGAGAGACAGAAAGTGAGAAATCACCCCTGAGGGGGAATGGCCACGCCACAATACCTTCTCCTCCATTCTCCTCTCAGGATGTTGGGCACACATGCACACATGCACCCGGTGTGAGTTTAAGCCACCAGATCCAGGACTCAAACCACAGTGGACTACATGGGAGTCCAGCAACATAGCCATTACACCAACTGCTGGTCCCAAATCTGATTAATTTTTCTATAGTAAACGTGTAGCAGATACAATGTCCTCAATTTCATCCTAAACTCTGATTGCCTTTCTTTTTTTTTTTGGAGAGATTTTTGCTATAGGGCGCGTGCGCTCGCCAGACAGACAGAGAGAGACAGAGAGACAGAAAGTGAGAAATCACCCCTGAGGGGGAATGGCCACGCCACAATACCTTCTCCTCCATTCTCCTCTCAGGATGTTGGGCACACATGCACACATGCACCCGGTGTGAGTTTAAGCCACCAGGTCCGGGACGCGAACCACGTTCGACTACGTGGGAGTCCAGCAACATAGCCATTACGCTAACTGCTGGTTCCCCTGATTGCCTTTCTGAGGGCCACTGTGGCAGCACTATAATCCAGAGGCCTTTGTCAAAGATGTTGTTAGCAACACAAAGTCACAAAATGCCCTGAAGATTGTGTTTTTTACATTAGTTCTTAGAGATGCTATAGATTTGAAATTTTTCAATAATTTCTTGGTATTCCAGATGCTATCTTAAAGCCTTGCAGAGTTCTGGGAAGTTCTCTCTCTCTTGTCTTGAAAACATTTCCAGGTAATTCACTAGAACATGTTTTATGACTCTCCTGGCCATTGACATTATATTTAAATAAACTGGTGCACATATTATTTCTCTTCGGCAAACTGGAAGGAATGCCTTTCTGAGATGCTCTGAGATATATTATCAAAGCACTAAAAATATCTAGTAAGAATTCTTTCCCAAGGAATGATGAAAATAAACTTTAGTATATGTTGGTCCATATTCACTTTTTAGCTGTAAGGAAAAAGGGTGCTTCTAAATTTTTCCCTACTGCATAGAAACAAATGATGAAAATCACCCCCCCCCTATGTTTTTGCCCATCCTCATGACAACTGGAGGGAAATGCTGACAATTCAGCAAGTCTACCCAGGATTCTCAGTATATTTTGTGTACTCTGTTTTTTTTTTTTAATTTACGCATATTGCCAACTTCAATCACCCCTCCTGACAGTCTATTCCCTCTTCTAATTACTCTCATGAAAAAAGAGATGTCTTAATATTAATTTTAAACTTCGTTAGCAAAATCAAAATACAGTAAATAATTTGTAACTCTCTTTGGGATATAAAAGACTTTTCCCATTTTATTATTCACCCTTTCCTATACTCTAGTACTGTAGTCCAATCATTTTTGGTTAGAAAAAGAAAGAGAGGGTCTTATTTGGGCGAATTGTCTAATACGCAAATCTTTTCTTAACAGGAAGTGGATTATTTAAGAGACTGTATTCACTCTTAATGGCTAATATTAAGATATTTAATAGTCCAAGAAAAGCCACTCCGTTATTGTAAAATATTTTGTTCCCCTTTCAAATATGGTTTTTCCTAGGAAGTATGTTAACTTTGAGAGACATCTATTTTATTTAGGTATTAAATCTTTTTCTGTATGCCTACAATGGCTTAATAGACAATAATTTTTCAAGGGGCTTTTTTGTTTGTTTTTCCTGCAGAACATTTGTTCAAGCAAAATCAATTATATTAATCACCCCTAAAATCCTAAAATGAAGAAATTAATCATTATTTCTTAGTATGTCAGGATAAAAAGCTAATGGATTCCAAAGAAAATGTCTAATGAGGTAAGTAGCACTATGCTCAGTAATGTGGAGGATTCAAATCAAGTAGAAAATATATCACCTGCCCCCAAAATGCTTACTATCCACTCACACATGCCTCGTGTGAGTTTCAAGCCACCAGTTCTGAGACTTGAACCAGGTCATGTAGGATTCCAGTCACATAACCATTACGCCATCTGCTGGTCCCAGTAAGTTCTATTTTGAAACCACATCAGGAGGACAATTTAGCCCTAGCTGGACTTGCAAGGTCTTGCCTTTCTCGTGTCAGCATACAGCCATACAATTAGCACACTGCACAACTCCAGAGGGAGGCATTTACAGTGAACATTATGTGAATGGTGCCATCAGGGACTGTGAAGCAAACAACTCCTGACTCTAGTGTCATATTAGTATTCATGATTCCACACTCATTGCTCCTCATTTCTTGATATCATGAGCTAAATCACTAAGTTTTTTTTTTTCTATCTTGTTTTCAATTTTCTTCTTTCTTTTCTCTTTCTGTTGCTCATTGCCTGTCTCTGTTCTCTGTTGCCATCACAAACACACACACACACACACACACACACACACATATATTCTATGTTTTATACTACATCAGGGAGCATGCACCTTTTTTATACTGTCAAATAAATTTTAATCACTGAATTATCTTTTTAAAGCAACCTGAATTTTTATTTATTCTTTCAAGTAAAATGTAGTTATTGTATATCTACTCTACATGCATATACATACATGTCATCATATATATGTGCATATACACATATGTCAGTAGCATATACATATATGTCCATGCCTCCCCAAAGGCAAGTTCTCTCCCTCCTTCCTTGTTATTAGAATCAGGATTGTGTTCATGTGCTGAGGTATCCCTTCGTCTCAGAGAAGATGGACCTAGCCCTTAGTCTAAAGTAATGAGATAAAACATGCTGGAAAATGAATTGTTAGAGAGTCTGAGGAAAGACATTAAGGAGAAAAATAGAGAGGCAGGACATTTATGGGATACAGAAATGGGTTATTACCTGTTGATGATAATGTATATAGTATCCCCAACTGGACTGGTGAGAAATGTACTCATGTTGAAACATTCTCTTTACAAGTTAAGTGATGGATGTGACTGAATGTATAAAAGAAATTAAAATAAAACAAAATAGAAAACATAAAATAGAATAAAGTCTGATGGGGGAAGGAAGGCTTCAGATATATTTTTCTCTCTCATACGAGGCATGGACAGTTTCTTGCCATTGCGATGATGTCTGGAGCTACTAATACTATCTTCCTATCAAGAGGAGAAAAACAAGTAAACCAGAGACAGATTCAGGCCCCGGATGTTGATAAACCACCAAATCAAGGCCAGATATAGCCCTACTTCTTGATATGTAGGAAAAAGAAAGTCCCGTTATTTAACACATGATTAGTGAAGCCATTTCTTTTTTTGTTCTTTTTTTTTTTTTGGAGCGGTTTTTGCTATAGGGCATGTGCACTCGCCCGACAGACAAAGACAGAGACAGAAAGCAAGAAATCACCCCCCCAGGGGGGATGGCCACGCCACAATCCCTTCTCCTCCCGTTCTCCTCTCGGGATCTTGGGCACACATGCACACGCACCCAGCGTGAGTTTTAAGCCACCAGGTCCAGGACGTGAACCGCAGTCGACTACATGGGAGTCCAGTGACATAGCCATTACACTAACTGCTGATCCCAGTGAAGCCATTTCTTAAAGCCTAAGGCATTTCTAAATGATACAGCTCTTCTCTGGGTACGATAAAACTGTATTATTAAATGATTTCAAGTTGCAATGAGTATCGGGAAGAATATTTCAAAGGGCTAGGACCTTTATCTTGTGTCCTGATGTCATATTAGATATGTGATTGTCTTTTATGACAACTCCTAAGGTCACTTTGGTCACTACTACATATTTCTGTTCTCATCTTTCATTTACTGACCTAGGTTTTAGACAGACAGGGATAGGGAGAAATCTTTAGAAAAGTGACAGCTCTTGGCAAACAAAAATGTCAAAAAGACAAAGTATCAAAGCAAAGTTCTGCAAATGGTGAGTACCATCCACATGCCCAAAACCAACGGAGGCATGCACACATTGTGACGAGAGTCATAGTTGTGTTTAATGATGTGCAGCCTCATCTAAATAGACACAGCTAATCATCACCAACCGCTTCATTCCCAAGCACAAAGAACTCACCTAATTCTTATCCTAAGATCTGTTTAAAAAAACAAAACAAGTAAATGAAAAACAAGATGAATACATGTTGAGAACTTACTAAAAGTTAGCTTCTTGGCTAGATGATCTGCAGCTTATACTTGTATTGCATTCTAACTTGCTATCATTTTAAACAACATTTTAAATGTGGATAAAATATGTCACAGCAAAAGCTATAAAGCTGCAATAAATCATTCTGAAAGCACAATTCATAAAAATTTGCTTACATGAGCATTATGTCAGTAATTTAGCTGTGGATCTTCTTCTTGACAGGTAGACACTATGGAGTGCATGACTTTAAAAAGAAAAATAAAGACTTACTCTGATACTACTGAGTCTGCTCAGCATTAAACAGAATAGTAAATGTACTAGCTGCACAGTTATCACCAGGGAACCAGCTACACTGATGTCTATTAATACAAATTGTCTGAATCATGAGAACATGTTCCCATGGAACAGATTCTATTATGTCTTAGGAGAATTAGATTCAAATAAATTGCTGTATATGCATAATGTACATCATGTATGTAAAAATTCAAGATTACGAAATGAAAGTTTATAAAAAAGTAAGCTCAAGATCTCATCCTATCATTTACTATTGTTTGAATCACTTTACCTTTCTGAGATTCCATTTTCTCATCTGTTATCCTGCAGCATTCAATCACAATTTGCAGTTATTTAACTTATTGTCATTTTGTCCAGGTCCCTTTTAACACAATGTAAACTGCACAGTGGTAAGAACCATGCCTGTATCAGTCTCTATAATATCCCATCACATATAGCAGGTCTGGCCTATTGTAGAGGCTCAATAAAAATATTAAGAAGGGGACCAGAGTTAGCGTAATGGCTATGTCACTGGACTCCCATGTAGTCGACTACAGTTTGCGTCCTGGACCCGGTGGCTTAAAACTCACGCCAGGCGCATGTGCGTGCGTGCCCAAAATCCCAAGAGGAGAATGGAGAAGGGATTGCGGCGTGGCCAACCCCCCTAGGGGGTGATCTTTCACTTTCTGTCTCTCAGTCTCTGTCTGTCTGGTGAGCTCACACGCCCTATAGCAAAAACCTCTCCAAAAACAACAACAAAAAAATTTTTTTTAATGACTTAAATCTCATAAATAAAATTTAACTATAAGATTGTCTTAAGAACTAAATGGGATCATTGGTGTCAGGTCTTTTGTAAACTATAGGTATTGTAAAAAGTAATGTCATTATTAACAAGTCATGTATTTGAATCAAGTTTTTCTCAACTTAGCAAAAGTAAAATGAAGGCTTACTAGCTCTGCAGTGTAATTAACAACAGCAAAGCATTAGCAAAGCTGCCAGTGAGTCAGCTTCTTTAAGCCACAATTAGACATTTTAAAAATGAAGCCAGCCTATATCATCCTATTGAATACAATAAAATATAACATGACTTCAAAAAGTTCATGAAAAAATGAGAGTATATAGTTTATTTAGATTCAAAGTTTTGAAATTTATGGGTAGCTTCTTCTTAGCACTATTTTCCATAAAGTTTCTGAAGCGCCTCCCCTTTATAACATATGTGTGGTTGTCTGAATAATGACTTTTCCCCAGTGTCCTAATCCCTGGAACCTACGGATTTTATCTTATCTGACAAAATGGATTCGGCAGATGTGATCAAGTTAAAGATTTTGAAATAGGAAAATTATCCTGGATTATCCAGGCAGGCTTACTGCAATCACAGAGGTCCTGATAGAAGAAGATAGATCTGAGTCAGAGAAGGCAGTGTGACGCTGGAGGCAGAAATTGGAATGATGCACTTTGAAAATAGAGGGTTTGCAGCCACTAGAAGCTGAAAAAGGCAAGGAAATAAATTCTCCCTTGAGAGACTCCAAAAGAAACCAGACTTCTGACATCCAGAGCCCTAAGAGAGTAAGTTTGTGTTGTTTTAAGTTATCAAATGTGTGGGGTTTTCTGTCTGAGGTAACAGCGTGAAGGGCTCCTGTGTTCAGGAAGCAGGGCACCCGCTACTGAACTCTATGATACGCTTTAACAGGAATGGCTACTTAGCCCTTTGTATTGTTAGAAGATTACTGCAAGGACAAGTATTAATCCCCACCTCTTTAACAAAGGCATTTTGGAATTAGAATTAAGGCCTTTATGTGTGGTAGGCACGTTTTTGGTACATTGCCTCATTTAATTCATCCAACATCGTCCCCATTTTTTATATAAGAAAACTGTAGTTCAGAGGAATTAAGTAACTTGCCCAAGGTGAAACACATGTCTAAGTGGTAGAGACATGGCTGGAGACAAGGTTTATTTGGTGGCAATTTGGCTACAGAATCACAAAGGCTCCTGCAGCTCAAGCTGAGAGCAATAAGGACAAATTGCTTTGTCCTGCTTCCTGCTCTCTCATTGGCTGCCTGGAGACTGACTTCTCATGTGCTCTGGCTCTGTGGTACCTATAGAGAACAAAATGGAATTGGATGTCTGCCTAGAGATGCACAGTTTCACTCTACAGTGTCAAAGATTGCAAATTTCTCAATCCACATTACCTTCCAGACATTTAATTAGATGGTGCACTCTTTATTTTGTTCCTTAGTTAAACAGTGAAAGAGGAATAACACTCACCAACACATGAATCATTTCTTTTTAGATTGTGAAGAGGACTAGCTAAGTTAGGCAAGCTTTAATATTATTTCATCTGGTTTTTGGTCTCTCACCCTTTTTATATATGTGAAAGGATAGGGCTAACTTGCAGCTGTCCTATGCTAGCTCTGTACTTACCTTCAGGGGTTCCTGGAATCACAGATCTGACCCAGCCAAGATAGGGGTGAAATATACTAGCTGGTGATTTAGTCAATAGAATGTGCTCTTTAAAGTCTGAGAGGCCTTTGGAAACACCTGATACCAGTTTGTCTGTATTGTTTACTGAAAATTTCCAGATTGATATTGTACACTTGGTTCACCTGATTACACAGCCTTATTTTGGCTACACGAACAGTGGAATAAAAAACATCCCTCAATAACTATTGCTTGGCTTCACATATCTTAGTGGATTGCAATCCAAGGATTAAGTGTGTGCTAAGTACCTAAGAAAGCTGCACGTGGACATTTCAAATCTCCCTGTTGTTTACTTGTGGGTTTTTCTTTTTCTGTCCTTTTTTTTTTATGTAATTTGTATATATTAAAGCTTTATAGAAGTACACTTTGTGGAGTCTTGTGAGTTCTTTTAATTATTCAACTCTATATAAACTAATAGAGTGAGTCAAGTTGGATAATATATTATGTCCACTTTAATCAAGCCCAGAAAAGCAATAGATTATGTCACTTTTAAAAAAGAAGGGTGAAGGCCAGCAGGTGGCATGGTGGTTAAGGAACTGGACTCCCACATGGCCAACCATGGTTCAAGTGCCCGACCCAGTGACTTGATAATCACACTGGGTGTATGTGCATGCATGCCCAAAAATCCTGATAGGGGAATAGAGGACAAGATATTGTAGTGTGGATATCCCCCAGGGTTTGGGGTAATTTCTCACTTTCCCTCTCTCTGTCTCTCTCTAGTGAATGCCCTATGGCAAAATCCTACAAAAATAAATAAAATAAGGATGAAGAGTGTGTTTCAAGGTTACCCAGGATTTTTTTTTCCTTTTCAGAGAGATTTTTGCTATAGGGCATGTGCGCCTGCCAGAGAAACAGAGAAAGACAGACAGAAAGAAAAAACTCATTCCCCAGGAGGATGGCCATGCTGCAATTCCATCTACTCTAATCTCTTGGGATTTGGGGCACACAGGTACATGCACCCACCATGAGTTTTTTAAGCTACTGACTCTGGGACTCAAACCATGATCTACTACAAAGGAATCCAATGACTAACCATTATGCCATCTGCTGGTCCCAGATACCTAGGATTTAAAACATGCTCCCTAGATCTTGGTCTTGAAAGTCATTTTCCTTTCAATTTTTGTTTCTTTCTCAAACATTTATTAAGCATGTATGATGACAAATACATATAAACAATCCAAAGATACATGGACCTTCCCTTTTTTCTACAAATTTCTCCTCTACCTGACAGAAAACGCACCTTATATTTGAACATCACTATCATTTGGTTAATGTCAATCACATTTGAATTCTACCCCAGAAACAAATAATAAATTATAGATCATATAGTAATTTTAGTCCATTCAAGGAAATAGATGTTAAGTTATGGGACTTCAAGCCCTCCCTCTTTGTGTTCTATGTCTAAAATAAAAGATGTATGCAATTGAGACATGAATGCCATGCCTCTGTTACCTCCTAAGAATTAGATTCCCCAAAAATTTGTTTCCTTACTACTGGTTCTACAGTATTAAGATATTCACTAACATCCTAAAAATGAGGGCTAAATCTTGTTCACCTCTATACAGTAACTCTATATTCAATTGTTCTTAAAAATGAAAATAGGGAACCAGCAGTTAGGGTAATGGCTATGTCGCTGGACTCCCACATAGCTGACCGCGGTTCGCATCCCGAACCCAGTGGCTTAAAACTCACGCTGGGCACGTGTGCGTGCATGCCCAAGATCCCGAGAGGAGAATGGAGGAGAAGGGATTGTGGCATGACCATCCCCCCTGGGAGGTGATTTCTCGCTTTCTGTCTCTCTGTCTCTCTCTGTCTGTCTGGCAAGTGCACGCACCCTATAGCGAAAACCTCTCCGAAAAAAAAAAAAAAATAAAGAAAATAGAATCAATATTTGAAGCACCAAGTAATAGCTCATCCTGTCACCAAAAGAAGGCTTCATGTTTCAGTGGGTCAGCATTGCTGACTGTCCCTTTTAACTACTGCACCACCAACCAGTCCTTTATTTTATTTTTAAGCATGAAAATTGTGGAATTAAGTTTTTTTCAACTTTTGATGATGGACAGTGAACAAAAGAAAAATGCTTGCTTAAAAAGTAAGATGACATGTCATTGGTAGTCTGGGTGTAATGAGTGACAAAGGGATAGACTAAAAAGTGGAATATGCTGTTTAGACCTTAATGTTTTGGCAGTGGTTAGTTGTAATTGTTTATTAAAAAAAAAAAAAGGAACAACCCAGTTTGCCTTTTTAGTAGCACATATCCAGATAAACACACGTGTTTATGTGTATGCTATTGTATGCAGCTTCTTATTTTTCATAACACTGCTACTAAAATAACCTTGCACTGAATGGTGTGTATTATCTCCAGGGTGAGTTAAGGAAAATGATTTCAGATAGTACAAGTCCACACATTTAAGGCCACATGTCCAGAACTAAACCAGGTGCTAAATGTCAACAGTGAACTTGAGGGGTTTATGATTTAAATCATGAATCTAGAGGACTAAGCAGCAAATTACAAGAAAGAATAATGATATAAAAGGGAAGGTAGTGGAGCTATTGGAACATATGGGAGCCCTTTAATTTTGTCTGAGGAGTCAGGAAGGTCTTCCGGTAAAAATGGCTTAAACAGATCTGAAGTGTAAGTTGGAATTGCCCAAGTAATTTGGAAGGAAGACAGGGGAATAAGATGAAGGGACAAGTGTTCTAGGCAGACAAAAAAAAAGCATGTGCAATGACCTAGAAACAAAGGAACAAACAACACAGGAAGGGTTAAAAATGTAATCCCTATTATTAGCCGCTAGTCACAAAATGAGTGTGAGATGAAGCCCTATGGTTTGAAGGAGAGAAGAGAACTGATGTATGTTGATCTCATGATGAACAAAATATCTTATATCCCAAAAGCATCCTATGTAATCTACTATGATTGTTTTGTTTCATAAAACCAGCAAGATAATCTATATACATGGATTATTTTATTCTATCCCTCATAACAGTTCTATGAGGAAGGGCCTGTGGTTCTCCCCATGTTAAAGATAAAAAAGAAACTTGGCTAATCCTAGTAGGAGAATGCAGATCGGAGACTCAAACTAAACCAGTAAGACCCTACAGCAATTAGTGCTTTCCTATAGTAAGAAAAGTCAAAGTTTACGATTTCAAACTAACCAAATTTTTATCAGTTTGCAGTGAGTTTTCTCTCTGGTGATTGGATATCTTACAAAGACATGAACTTATAATTTTTACTGTATATTTTTTCCTGAAAGGTAATATTTATTTTATATTGTCTATAATATCCTCCCTACTATCACCTCCACCACCACTGCCCCTGCTTATTTTCATGTTAGAAAAAAAATTCAACTACAAACATTTCATGACATGGATTGATCACACTTTGTCTAGAAATGCAGCTTTCTCTCTTACATGAATGTATTACTGTAAACATGATGCTGCAAGTACTAAAATTGAATTACCCCTTAGTTCCTTGTCTGTTGTTTTCAAAAGCTTTATGTTTTCTACTTGAGAGAGTACACATTTATGCTGAACAACAGATGGTTTATACTTGAGAGAGTACACATTTATGCTGAACAACATTTGCTGGACAGTGACTATCTGAAAATGGTTTTTTCTGTTGTTGTTGTTTCCTTTTTTGGAGAGGTTTTTGCTATAGGGCGCATGTGCTCGCTAGAAAGACAGAAAGCGAGAAATCACTCCCCAGGGGGGATGGTCACATGGCAATCCTTTCTCCTCCATTCTCCTCTCAGGATCTTGGCATGCATTACGATAACTGCTGGTCCCTGAAAATGTTTTGAGTAAGTTTTAACCAGCTCAATATTTTTCACCTTTTTGATGGATGCAGCAGATAGTAAGTTTAACGTGTACATCATGTCAATATTGTTTATATTATGGAACATAATTTATCAACTTTGCATAATAATGGTATATTATGAGTCACATGAAAAATGCTTGAATCTCAATTGTTCAGGCATGATTCATATCTGATGACCATATGTTTGCCTTACACATTGCCATGAATGCCCTCAGCAATCAGGCAAAAGGACCTCCAGGAAGAGGCGTTCTGGTAGTTAAGGGGTCTAATGAGACTCTTTATAAACCTCAAACCACGTGCCCCAGGAGAGAGTCTGCACTCAGATGCCTGCTACGCATCTCCACGGCCCGCAGGTGTTAGCTAGAGAAGTAAAGTCTTCCCTAACCTTCTCCTACTTCCCTATCAAACATAGCAAGGGACCAAACCATAGGCAATGAAGAACGGAACCTCTTTCCTTCTTCCCCTTCTTATCCCCAATACCAGAGGAGTTAGGTCTTGAAAAAAGAAGAGGAAGTATATCAGAATCAGATTTTTCATCCCCCATACGAACACACGGTTTTCACCTGGGTATCACCTAGTCATCCTTTGGGACTCAGTTCATCTCTCTAGCAAACTGCCTGTCCCAAACTCCAATCCCATTCCCCATTGACCTCCCATCCCTTTCATGATCCCTTCCCTCAACTTGATGTTAGTGTCCTTTCCCAGTCCTCCCCTAGCTCACCTCTATCATAACACTCAGCAACATCTACTACACTACAAAAATCTGTCCATTTCTCTGACCTATCTCCCCATTGGACTATAATCTTTCTGATAGCAGAAGACATGCCTTTTTTCACCTTATATTTCTAGTGCCTAATAGAGTATCTAAAATTTAAAAGATGCCTAAATATTAGTTAAACTAGCTGTAATTGAAGATATGTTTCTATCCTGATGCTTCATCCTCTACGTAACTATCACAATGACTCAGCATTTCATCCCAGGGTCTATTCTCTTCTCATTCTCTCCATATGTAACCTCATTCACCGCTCTCATTGCTTCAGTGGTCACATTTACAACTATAACTATGGATGGCCTCTAAATCTATATTAATATATTTTAATCTGAACTTCGGATTTGCATTTTTAACTGCTATTGAACATTAACATGTAGATTCTTTTTTTTTTTCTTGGAGAGGTTTTCGCTATAGGGCGCGTGAGCCCGCCAGACAGACAGAGAGAAACATAGAGACAGAAAGTGAGAAATCACCCCCCAGGGGGGAGGGTCACGCCACAGTCCCTTCTCCTCCATTCTCCTCTCGGGATCTTGGGCACGCACGCACACGCGCCCGGCGTGAGTTTTAAGCCACCAGGTCTGGGACTCAAACCACAGTCGACTACGTGGGAGTCCAGCAACATAGTCATTACGCTAACTGCTGGTTCCCAACATGTAGATTCTTAATCTAAAACCAGTCATTATCTTTCCCTTAAGTTCTTTTTCTCCTACTTTAGTTGAAAACATCATCATTCTTCATCATAATATCTCCCGTGCTAGAGTCCTTGGAATCTTTCTTCATGCCTCCACTTACATCACCACCTTTAATCAGTTAGATTCACAATTCTGTCAATTTTACCTGTTAAAAAAAAAATCCATAGGACTTGTTCATGAGAGACATGAAGAGAAAGAGAGGCAGAGAGAGGGAAGGTGTGCCTTTTCCTCCAATTCTCAATCACATCAAGATCCTGGACATTCAAGCAAGCAAGCATCTGGCATGTTTTTCAAGTCAGCAGGGCTGGGACTGAAACCTTGGTGGGCCATGTGGAATCTTGATACCTCTGCACTGTGTTAATGCCTGCATTATGGAAGCAGCCCCAATTTTACCTTTTTTTTTTTTTTTCTTAATGCATGATAGAGAGTGTACATGAGAGTGAAAGAGAGAGGAAAACCCTCCACAGGATCTGGTTGCTCCGTGATCCTCCAGCCCTCCAGCCCATTGGATTGTGGACACGTATGCTTCTTCTACATGACACATTTCAGATTGATTGGACTGGAGATTCAAACTTGAGTCACTGCATAAGAACTGGCTTCTTGAGCAGCACGGTATCACTGTGCCATGGAGCAGGCCCAATTTTACCTTTTAGATCTTTACATTTGTTACACCTCCTGAGCTATGGTCTGTTTGTCTCTCCTAAAATTCATGTGTTGAAATCCTAACCATTGCTGATATTAGGAGTTAAGGCCTTGTGAGGCCTAAGGAAGCTGGTTTGCCCCTCTTACCATATGAAGACAAAGCAAGAGGTATTATCCATGAGTAACAGGCCCTCTCCAGACATCAACTCTACCACTGCTTTAATCTTTGGCTTCCCAGCCTCCAAAACTATGAGAAGCAAATTTCTATTGTTTATAATCCACCCACTTCACAATGTTGTATTATAGAAGCCCTCAGGAAACTAAGAAATCAACCAATAATCTTCAGCTTGGATCCTTAGTCTCTTGCTTGGGCCATTCTGAAAGCTCCTTAGATGTTTTTCTTAGCTTTAATCAAACAATCATATAGTCCCTTTTCATCATAATTACACATCTCTATTTGAGTATCATTGCAGCATTGTGGTTATAATGGTGAATTAGGCAAAGTCCCTATTTCCAAGTAGCTAAAGAAAGGATAAGGAGTAAGTTGTTTACAGTCCGATGTAGGGGCCCTTCATGATTTACACTCCTTCTTCTAGCCCTGCCTTACTCCATTCTTCAGTTCACATCTTTTGTTCATTATTCCTCACATCTTCTGCTCACACACTCATTTAAGCCTTTTATTTCTCAAAACCTAGAGCCTTTGCAGGTTCTACTCCTTTTACCTGGAATTTCCATTTATATCTATCCTTTTTTGCCCCAATAAGTGTCTGCACATTATTCAAGGCACAATTTAAATGTCTTCTCCCCACTGAAACTTTCCTAGCAGTTAACATTTCTTTTTTTCTGTTTTCATAGAGACCTGGCTGCTTCTATTATAGTACTGGTCATGCTGTATTATAATTAAGGATATACTCATGTCTGTTTTAGCCCATCTAACAATGAAAATTAATAACCATTTTGCAGAACCTAGCATACTGTTTGTTAGATAGTAAACAGTCAATACTTACATATGTTGATGAGTAAATAAATAAAACGGTTAAATAAAATATTCATTTTGGGACCAGCAGTTAGCATAATGGCTATGTCACTGGACTCCCATGTAGTTGACCATGGTTAGTGTCCCAGACCCAGTGGCTTGAACTCACGCCAGGCATGTATGCATGCATGCCCAAGATCCCGAGAGGAGAATGGAGGAGAAGGGATTGTGGCGTGGCCATCCCCCCAGGAGGTGATTTCTCACTTTCTGTCTCTCTGTTTCTCTCTTTCTGGGGAGCACACATGTCCTATAGCAAAAAACCTCGCAAAATAAATAAATAAATAAATTTAAAATATTCATTTTATCTTTCTTTTTCACAACTGAGAAGCAAAAATCAAAGATATAAGCACTGGGTTCTGATTCATTACCTTGTAATTCGTGCCCATTTTTATCTCAATGAATAGTTATGATATAAATGAATTTTGATTATTTGCATAATTTTTTCATAGAATCACCTATTTAATTTAATTTATCTATTTATTTATTTTAATTTGACCAGAGAGGGTCAGAGTGAGAGAGAGAGAGAGGGAGAGAGGGAAAGCAAGAAAGAAAGACACCAGATCCAGTATTTTAACGACTGTTGGACATGTGGGAATCCAGCACCTTTAACCACCACACTACCTCCCAGCTCCCAGTTTGAATAATGGTTTTTTGTTTATGTTTTGTTTTGTTTTTTAAGAATTATTTAACTTTATTTATTTGTGTTTTTATTTATTCCTTTATTTATTTAATTGTACCAGGGAGGGATAGAGCGAGAGTGAGAGTGAGAAAGTGAGAAAGCAAGTTGTCAGATCCGGGACTTGAACCATGGCTGGCCATGTGGGAATCCAGCACCTCTAACCACCATGCCACCTGCCAGCCCCATGTAATGTTTATAAAAGGGCTTCTTTTTTCTCTTTTAATTTGCTAGACATCACACGTGCTCCCCAGAGACAGACAGACAGAGAGAAAAAGTGAGAAAGCACTCGTCATAGGGGGTGATCTCACTGCAATCCCTCCTCTTTATTTCTTCTTTTGGAATTTTGAGCACATACACACATACACCTAGTGTGTTTTTCAAGCTGCTGGGTCCAGGACTCCAATTGTGCAGTCAGTCATGTGGGATCTAGGCACTCCAACCACCAAGCCACCAACTAGTAAAGGGCTCATTTTATCAGTTAAAATAATAAATAAATGCACATTTCTTTGCACAATCCACTTTAAAACAATAACCTGCAGATGGAGGATCAAAAGTCTGGGTCAGAGTAATTGCCAGTAGTGTAGTGAAGTATATGCGGCTGTTCTTTAACCTTACTACACCCTAGCCATCTGGACACACCAGACATGGCATTTTTTTCTCTGAGATTCATATACATCATCTGTAAACTGAGCAAGATGAATACTGGCCCTTCCACCCTGATAATAAATAACACTATAGTACTCCTTGGGATTGCCAGAAATGCCATGAATGCATTCAAAAAATAAATAAGTAAAAAGAATATAAACGCTCCAAACAGGAGAAACTCACCAAGGGACATTCTTGACTAAAGTAAATATGACTACACAAAAGCAAGACAATGTAAGGTAAATTGAATTATGTCCAGGGAATCTGCTGAATTCCCAACAAATAAATGCAACTGTTCTAAGTGTGCATGGGAGAAAAGACATAGAATGAGATTACTGAAGCTTTAAAACGTGTTGAGGAATACGAATCTCGCAGGACTCAATCAGATGACACAGAAAGGCAAAGCATTTAATGACTTCAAGGCAAGGGTTTCAAAGGACCTACTTATATCGCAATCTTCCTTCATCCTCTTACAGTTTGATAAAATGAATAATGACAAAATATTCTGCTTAAACATCATCTACAACATGTCTTTAAAGTAGTAGGGTTTTATTTTTTTGTTATTTTTGTTTGTTTGTTTCCAAAGCCTGCACTCTTTTTCTTTACAAATATACAAGAAGATGCAAGAGGGAGAGAAGAATATGCTAGAGAGAGTCCAACCTATCAAGCTAAATAGATTTGCCAATCTCAAGAGGAGTTGTCTATCTGAATGTTTCCGGGTCAAATATTTGGACCTGCAGAGGCACATAAGCTTGTTTGTTTGAGTTCTCCCCCTCTGTCTCCTAAATGTCATGCTCTGTTCCCCCGACAGCTGCTCTGTTTTGCCACTCTGTTGGTTTCTAAGCTGCTCTGCCTGTGACTGGCTGTGACCTGAGAAGAGGGAGAACAGAAGATGAGGAAGGCACTAGAGCAGAGCAGAGCAGCTGCCAGAAGAAGATGTGTCGCTGAAAAGTATGGAAAGACACCAGAGACAGAAAACTTTGAAAAGGGCTTCTGCTAGAACAAAAATTGGGAACATGTGGAAAGTAAAAAAACAGGAGAACTGGTCACAAATCTGAAAGTCTGTTGCTACAAATTCTGTGTTCTTCTTAAAATTTCTTTTTCTAATTTACATTTAATCACTGTACATCTTTTTTCAGGTCAATAACTAGGAATTATTTATTGTTATTAGCATCTCAAAAAATTTACTCCAAAAATGACATGCAACATTATGCCAGGTACCACAGTGGAGAATAGACAAGAAGGCACTCTCAAGAAACATAAAAAGCAGTTGAGATAGTATACATAAAATGCCAAAATAAATGGTACTGAAATAAAACAAGAAAAGAGGAAAGATTACTGCGTACTTGGGAGGCTATCTTCAGTCTCACATTGGACACAGAACATGAGTTAGGCTTTATGCTTTCAATAAGATTTTTATTTTTTTAGAAGTTTTTACCATGGGGTGCATGTGCTTACCAGGGAGAGAGAGAGAGAGAGAGAGAGAGGAGGAGGAGAGAGGGAGGCAGTGAGAGGGAAAGTGAGAAATCACTCCCAGGAGAGGTAGCCATTCTACAATCCCTTTTCCTCTATTCTCCTCCTGGGATCTAGGGCACATACACAACATAAGCCTGGGGTGATTTTCAAGCTACGGACCCAGGACTCGAACTGTGCTCATCCATGTGGATGAGTCCAGTGACATAACTACTATGCCATCTGCTTGCCCTGTCAATAGAATTTATTCTTTTTATTTTCTTTTTTGTTGTTGTTTTTTGGTTTTTGGTTTTTGGTTTTTTGGAGAGGTTTTTTTGGTTTTTTTTGTTTGTTTGTTTGTTTGTTTGTTTTGTTACAGGGCTCGTGCACTCACCAGAAAGACAGAGAGAGACAGAGAAACAGAAAGCGAGAAATCAACCCCCCTCCCCCACGGGGGGGATGGCCAAACCACAATCCTTTCTCCTCCATTCTCCTCTTGGGATCTTGGGCATGGACGCACACATGCCCAGCATGAGTTTAAGCCACTGGGTCCAGGACTCGAACCGCAGTCAACTACATGGAAGTCCAGTGACATAGCCGTTACGCTAACTGCTGATCCCTAGAATTTATTAAATTATATTATATGAAACTTTTTATTGGTCAAAAATGTTGAATATCAGCAACTTTATATGGTCCATCCCAATAGCTCAGTACCTGAGAAAGAAAGAACAGACTGTGAAGCAATGGGACACATTAGACATAGAAATTTATACATTGGGTTTCAGTGCCTGGCACAAAGGAGACCGTTTAATAAAGCTGCTGTGAAGTGAAGTTGCATAATATTCTTTGTTTTCAGTTATTTACTGAAATGCATAGAAGATCACCAAGGAGGTCATTACTTTGAATTAGAAAATGCAAATTCGAGAACAGCCCTTCTTCAAGAGGCAGACAGCTCCATGGCTCCTGTGATCTAGCCATTTGGGGAGAAAGGAAGATGTCCCACTGATAACTGGGCCTCCAGCATCCAAAACTCGCGTGTTTGGGAAGAAACCGACCATCCACCAGATGACTAGAAATCGCTGCAGGACCACAAGAAATATGGGGAAGCAGGAAAATACCTCTCCCACACGGGAAAAGGATAACTCCTCTTTAGCCACACACAGTTCAATGGAAATCATGGAAATGTCTGATAAAGAATTCAGAATATTCATAATGGCAAAGCTAACAGAGATGGAGGAGAAGAGAGACAAGGAACTGCTGAAGAGAAAGGAGAAAGGAGTTGAAGAGTTCCAGGAGGTAAGGAAATTCATGCAAGATCTAAAAGAGGAATTTCACACTTTACAAAAGAATCAGATGGAACTGTTAGAGATGAAGGCTATAATACAAGAAGTCAAAATCTCCCTTGAAAGTATTAAAAGCAGACTAGATCATACAGAAAATAGAATCTCTAATGTAGAAGAGAAAATGGTTGGCCTAGAAAAATCCACCGCGAAGACTGAGAAAATGGCCCAAAAATTTGAGAATAATATGCGAGAAGTACTAGATACCATCAAACGTCCAAACATCCGGATAATAGGCATCCCAGAAGGTGAAGAGACTCATAAGGGCATTGATAATCTATTCCATGAAATCTTACAAGAAAATTTTCCAAACCTGGAGAGGCACTCAAAGATTCAGTCCCAAGAAATACAGAGGACCCCAAATAGAATCAACCCAAGAAGATCTTCTCCAAGACACATTATAGCCAGATTGACCAAAACCACAGACAAAGACAAGATACTAAGACTGGCAAGAGAAAAAAGGCAAGTTACCTACAAAGGGTATCCCATCAGACTAACGGCAGACCTCTCATCGGAAACAATGAGAGCGAGGAGAGAATGGGAAAATGTATTCAAAGTATTAAGGGAAAAGCAATTTCAACCGAGAATTCTGTACCCAGCAAGGTTATCGTTCATTTGGGAAGAAAAGACACGAACTTTCCCAGATAAACAAAACCTGAAAGAATTTACCAGCACCAGACCGGATCTCCAAGAAGTTCTTAAGGGAGTGCTATGTCAGTAAAATTAAATGCAGACACACAGAAATAAGAGTTCAGAAACTAAGAAAATGGGCAACTTAATTGTAGGGCCAAAAGCTGGAGTTGAGTATTACATCCCAGATTTCAATCTGGAACATCGAACCTCAACAGATACAGAAGAAAGATTAAGTACATGAGACTGAACTGATGAAACAGTATTCTACGACTTGACTAAAATATTGCTGCTTTTCTTCTAAGCTTTGTTGTCTGGTTTTAAGGACTTTTGTCCTGTCTTCAGCTATCAATAGATTCATGTTCCGACTATTTGAACAGAATACTAACCTGTTTCTAGGCTTTAAGTTTCAAAGAAATATCCTTACCAGTTCAAAACTGCTTTTCTTGAAACCATCGGCTGATCTTGCTATTGAAAGTAGTTAGATTACTTATGATATTGTGTGACCAACGAAATGTTGGGGGAAAAGGGATTGAAGACAACTGTAGACAGCAGAGATAGTGTAATAAGAGAGTGGAATAGGGCAGAGGGCTAGACATGGGGTAAAAAACATATATATGAAAGTAGAAATGGAATATTATGGATGATAACATGCATTATTAAGCCACTATATAGTATATTCTAGATGGGAAACCACATTTAGAATGTTGTGATGATGCTCAGGGAATGAATGTAAATTAATAAAAAAAAAAAATTTTCAGAAGAAAAAAAAAAAAGGCATTAGAAATACCTATTTGATGACTGCAGTTAAGCTATATAGCCCTAGTTAGGTGCTACTTTACAGTATGTTCATTCTATTCACTGAGGTTTATGCCTAAAGTCAGTCTTGTGTTCATGGATATGTACATATCAGCTGTGCTTGCTATTGAAAATATTTAGATTTATTAAGATATTTAGTGAAACAATAAAATGGGGGAGGCATGGAAAGCAACAATAGATACCAGACACAGTGTGGGAGGAGGGTGGGAGATGGCAGAGGGTGAGATAGGGAATCAAGGATGGGAAAAAAGGCAAAATATACAGAAAACAAGAAATGGAAAATGATTTGTTGACAATAACACATATGTTGATGTGCTTGATTGAGCCAATATACAGTGTATTCTCAATGGAAAAATCTCATTTTGTATGCTATAATGATGTACAGTGAATGAATGTAAATAAAGAAAAAAATGTATTAAAAAAATAATAATAATAAAAAAAAAGAGCATGGGTTGAAGCCTTGAAAAAAAAAAAGAAAAAAAAGAAAATGCAAATTCATTTTCTTTTTTTAATTATGCATTTATATTATATTATATTATTTATTTTAAGTTAGCAATAATGCTCATCAGAAAGAGACAGAGAGAAAAAGTTGGGAAACAAACCACCAGGTTCAGGACTTAAACCATGGTTAGCTACGTGTTGAAGTCCAGCACCTCAACCACCACACCACCTACTGGCCCCTATGAATCTGTTTTTTAATCCTCACAACAATCCTGTGAGAATTATTTCCTCGTTTTTCACTTGTAGAAACTGATGGTCAAAAAGAACCTTGCCAGATCATAGCAATAAAAAAGGGAGTTGGGATACAATACAAATCTGACTAACTCACTGTTTCCTGCCTCTTTGTACCATACTCAATGAGAAAGTTAATCTTTGCCTCCCTGTGAATAATCACTGTACATCTTTACAGTGCACAATATGGTTTTTCCTAGCATGAATACAGTGCACTTTAGTCAAGTCAAAGGTTTTACCATATACATTATCAACAGATGACGTTTCAGTTTTGGGTCTCTTAAATGTTCGTTTGTTTGTTTACCCTGATCCACTCCCTCTCACCCCCTATGTCTTACCCCTTTCTATACAGTCTCTAGTATCTACAGTTATCCTCACTGCTATTATACCTTCCAGTCTTTCAGTTTTTGCTGTAGAGTGAAGACATTCCATATATATAAAGCAGGGACATAAAATGCCAGTCTTTCATAGCCTGACTTACTTTGCTTAGCATTAAAACATCCACATTTGTCCACTTTATATCAAATGTCAGGGTCTCATTTTCTTTATGGCTGAGTGGTATTCTATTGAGTACATGTGACACGTTCTTCAATCCATTCGTCTGTTCATGGACATTTGGGTTGATTCCATGTCTTAGCAATTGTGAATAATGCTGCAAAAAAACATAGATGTGCAAGTGTTTTTCTGACTGAGAGCTTTTCTACCCTTTGGGTAGACACCTAAGAGTGGAATTACTGGGTCTATTTGTAGTATAATCATTCTATTTGTGGGTTTCTGAGGAACCTCCATATTGTTCTTCACAATGACTATACTAATATATATGCTCTTTAACAGTGTAGGAGAGTTCTTTTCACAACAACCTCACCGGCACTTATATTTCTTTATTTTTTTTAATAATTATTTTTATTTAACTTTCTTCTTTCTTTCCTTCCTTCCTTCCTTCCTTCCTTCCTTCCTTCCTTCCTTCCTTCCTTCTTTCTTTTTTTCTTTCGTTTAATTTGACCTGAGAAGGACAGAGAGAGAGAGCAAGAAAGCAAACCACCAGGTCCAAGACTCGAATCAAAATCATCCATATGGGAGTCCAGCACGCTTAATCACCATGCCACCTGCAGCCTCATTCTTTATTTTTTTACTCTTAGCTATTCTGGCTCAAGTTAAGTGGTATCTCATTGTGGTTTTGATTTGCACTCTCCTTATAAGAGATTTTTGGCTGTTCATGTCTTCCTTGGAGAGTTATCTGTTCAGCTCATTTACCATCTTTTAATTGGATTTATTATGTTCTTACAGGCAATTGCTTGAGTTCTCTGTTTATTCCAGTTATCAGTCCCTTATCTGAGGCATAGTTTGCAAATATATTCTCCCATTCTGAAAGTTTTGTCCTCACTCTAATTATTGTTTCTTTTTCCATGCGGGAGCTTGTTAACCTGATGTGGTCCCACTTTTCTATCTTTGGGATTACTGCCTGTGCCTTGGGAGTCTTATTTAAAAAGTCTTTGCCTACTCTTATGTCTCCAAGAGTTTCCCATGTGTTCTCCCAGTAGTTTCATAGTCTAAGGTTTTATGTTTAGATCCATGATTCATTTTGAATTGCTTTTTGTTAGTGATGAGAGACAGAGATTCAGTTTCATTCTTCTGCAGGTGAATATCCAGTTTTTCCAACACCATTTGCCGAAGATATTTTATTTTCCCCACTGGGATCGCTTGTGCCCTTTGTTGAAAATCAGTTGGCTGTATGTTTTGGGGTTTATTTCTGAGTTCTTAATTCTGTTCCATTAGTCTACCCACCTGTTTTAGTACCTACAAATTCTGTGTTCTGATCAACCTTTTAACAGATTAGTTCTATTCCAATTTAGTCAGAAAGGAAAGGATTCTAAAAGTATCAAGAGAGGCAAGCAGAGCCAGTGGCTCATAGGTAAAAATGTACTCTCCATGACTGACCCAGAGGAGAAGGTCCTGATTTGTGTACAAGGACTCCCTGAATATGCCAGTCACACATGGGCTCATGATCTGAGGCTGGCTGAAGTTGAGGCTGGAGCGTGGATCATGGTATCAAGACCCTGAGAGTGTGATCATGGTGTTAAAGTCCTATTCAGTGTACTTCTCTTGGAAAAAAGAAATAAACTTTAAAAAAAAAAAAAGAGTGACAACCATGGCCTTTTTTTTTTTTTTCGAGAGGTTTTTGCTATAGGGCGCGTGCGCTCCCCAGAAAGACAGAGAGAGACAGAGAGACAGAAAGTGAGAAATCACCCCCCGGGGGGATGGCCACACTGCAATCCCTTCTCCTCCATTCTCCTCTTGGGATCTTGGGCACGCACACACATGCGCCCGGCGTGAGTTTTAAGCCACCGGGTCCAGGACGGGAACTGTGGTCGACTATGTGGGAGTCCAGAGACATAGCCATTACGCTAACTGCTGGTCCCACAATCATGGCTTTTAAGGGAAGTTTATTGTCTTTTAAAAGAAACTTTTAATGTTTTCAATAAAATAAATAATAGTAAATCAATAGATTTAAATTAAATTAAAAAATAGTTTGAAATAATGTGTTTTATAATTGGTTAAGAAAATTTTGGAAAGTATTTGACCACCTCTGCTTCCAGGGGTCTACATGCAAGATGAATTCTTACCTATAGAACATATAACAATACAGAGTACAACGAAAAGTTTTGATTGAGATTATGTTTAAATTATTCACATAAAATATTTTCATAGAAGGTGAGAAAATAATCCTCTAATGCTATAATAAAAGTTTAAATTGAACAGAATGGATTTTTTAAAAACAAATCTTGCAACACAGACTCCAAACAGGAATATCATATGTTTGTGAGGTGTGTAATACTGATTTTTAAAAGAGTTTCAGACTATCTTCCTCAAAACAAAAGTCAGCTTCCCATTGAGAAATGTTTCAAGCAACAAAAGATAATATATATATTTTCAATCCCTATATCATTTTCACCTGTTTGTTTCTTAACACAATTTAGTTAGACTACTTCTTTTTCTAAGTATACGGAATGTGCAGTATGCCTAAATTAAACAAGAAATCCATGGGGACCCCACGGGACCACCTTGCTACCCTGACTCCTTCATTCTTAACCTAATATTTGCTCAATTCATGAAAAGCATTATTCTATTATTTCTCTGCTAGGAATTCTAATATGCTGAACCAAAGTTTGGACCCTTACCTGGAGTTCTCTCCTACTTAACTAAGACCCTAAGGACTGATCCCGCACCTATGGTGTCTGTTCTAAAGGAATCATGAGTGATCCTGCCAGACTTTACACAGTGCCAGCATTTGGAACCTCATTCTGCCAAACACCACCATGCCAGGCCTCTCACCAAGGGAGCTGCTTGACTGAGCTGCACTTTGAGCCATGTTGGGCTCTATCTTACTGGTTTATATTTTTATAGTCAAGCCGTTTTCTGAGACTTATTCAATATTATCTCTAACCCTACCTCTTGGCCCCTGAATGTTTTCTCTTTTCTGAGACTAGCTCCAGTATAAGAAACATACACTTTAATTAAAAATTACATTTATGGGGGCTGGACAGTCATAGTGTGGTAAAATGTGACAGTCGAAGCTGATCTACATGGGAAAATTTCTGATTTGCATCTGGAGACCTCCTAGAGTATACTAACCATGCACCTGCCCATGATCAGGAGCTGGCTGAAGCTAGGGGTGGGTCATGGTGTAAGGACCCTGTTGAGGGTGCTGTCTCTCATCTCTTTCTCTCCCTTTCTGTGTTTTTCCACTTATGGAAAAAATAAATGAACTGTTAAAAAGTTAAATCTATGCTCTCAGGGGCCCATTTGTATTCTCCTCCTTCTGGCTCCATTATTCCAACTCTCTTTCCTGAAAACAAAAGAATCTGTTCATAAAAATTTGCACAAATAAATTCCTAAGTGATAGTTGTGAAGAAGAGAAGCATTATGAACCCTGATATAAATTTGCTCGAAAAAATTGGGACAGTAAGTTAGCTAGGGCAATCTTAAAGTCTCTTGAGGAGCTATGACAGCCTTCCTTGTATGAGTGGTCTATAGGCATCATAGCTAGGCCATGTCAGCACATTGAAGTGATCTACTCATGCCTCTGGCCTCAGGCTGAACAATCAGCCACTCTCTTAAGATTTCTGGCTGCTTCCAACCAAAGCATAAGCTAACTCGACCCATTGAGACTCAGACTTTTCCCACTACTTCCAGGTTCAGAGGAAGTGCTCATGATGGAGTACAGGGGTCAGACTTCAACAGCTGCTCTGAGGGGTGGCCTGATTAACACCTGATAAATTCCTTTCCATGCCTCCCCTTCAATCCCAATGGATTTTTCTAAAACAAAGTGACTCCAGATGACCTCTCCAGAAACATCATACGTGACTGAGCAACTGACTGTCACCCATAAAGATGTAACCAGCTCAGTAGCACATTGCCTTGTATTTTTCCTCTATTCTCCTCTTCCACATTTCACTCTTACTGCCCTGGGGTTTAAGGCCCCTAAAAAGTTTTAGCTGTAAATTTTCTCTCATATTTCCTTTTCCTGGGAAACTTGGCTAAGACATATGTTGATAAATAATCCTGGTCCCTGCCTCTCCTTCAAGGAAAAGCAAACTCATATTCAGGCTGGAAAGATCGTACTCTGTAGTTTGCAATGAGAACTTCTCTGGTAGGAATGGCAATTCATTGTTATATCACCACTGACCACTCTGCCGCTCTCCCCACCATCTACTCTCTCTCTCACCTTCCTTCATCCTCTTCTTCTTCCTTCCCTCTCTCCCTTCTTCTCTTTTTCTCTTTGCCCCATTTGCCTCTCTCTTTCTAGACCTCTCTTCCTACCTCTCTGTTACTAACCCAAGAAAAGAGCTCTATACAGTCAGATAAGAGGTGACAAGAGAAAACTTTTTTTTTTTTTTGAGAAATAAATTTTTGCTATAGGGCTGGTGCACTTGCCAGAGAGACAAAGAGATGAAAAGTGAGAAATCACCACGCCCCCCCAGAGGGGAGGGGAGTGATGGCCATGCCACAATCCCTTCTCCTACATTCTCCTCTCATGATTCTGGGCACACGTGCACCCATTGTGAGTCCCAAGCTGCTGTGCCCAGGACTCGAACCACGGTGGACTCTGTGAGAGTTCAGCACCTTAACCACTAAGCCACTTTCTGGCCAAAGGAAACTTTTTTTTTTTTTTTGAGAGGTTTTCGCTATAGGGCACATGTGCTCGCCAGACAGACAGAGAGAGACATAGAGACAGAAAGTGAGAAATCACCCCCAGGGGGGATGGTCATGCCGCAATCCCCTCTCCTCCATTCTCCTCTCGGGATCTTGGGCACGCACGCACATGCGCCAGGCGTGAGTTTTAAGCCACCGGGTCCGGGACACGAACCGCGGTCGACTACGTGGGAGTCCAGCAACATAGCCATTACACTAACTGCTGGTTCCCAGGAAACTTTTTTTAAATGTAGTCAATGCGTAAGAATGGTTAGAGTAAATAACTAAATAGATAATAAGATAATAAGATTTAACAAAAACATTTTCACAGACCTCTAATAAAGGAAATTTAAGTTTAAAATTCCAGGTGACTTCCAATGTAATTCATGTTAATATGCCCAGAAGTCTTTAAAGTGTAGAGAGCACAATTTGAAAAAATTGTTCTCAAATTCTTCTAAATATGCTTTACATATATACTGATTTTGACACTTAATTTTCAAGCACATTGTATTGTAAAGATAAGGAAATAGACCGTGAATTTCTTGACAAATGTACTAATATATTTTTAATTATAAGTCATTTATTTCCCAGAGATTCAAACTCTCCTTCATCCTTCAATTCAGTACTTATTACAGGCTTAGAAATCCCACTGATTAATACAAAGAGTGAACTGGCTTCACTTTTTTTAAGTTTACTATTTGGTAAATTTATCCCCTTGGGTTTAAAATAACTGCTACACAGACAATTGTGTCTGCACTATCAATACAACAGAAGTAGGCTGATAAATTAGAAATGGAAGAAGGGAAGAATTAATTGCTATTGCGCATGAAAGAGGAAAAAAAAAACATTTGTGCTGTAATCTCCTCTAAACTTTAATTAAACTTCCTCAAGATTTATAATCTTAAAATACATTTATTTTAAATTTACCCACTTGCCAGAAAGATTTACTCAAGCTGTCAGCTTTCTACTCTACAAGCATTTCATTTTGAAGTGACTGATTTCAATCAGCATCCCTCTGATGAGGTAAAGTCTTTCCAAGTTGACTCTTGGGAAAGATCTCCTATAAAAAGAAATGGTTATGGATACTGGAGACAGTGTGGGAAGAGGGTGGGAGATGGGGGAGAGTGAGTGGAAAGGAATCAAGGAGAAAAATAGAGAGACAAGGAATTTAAGGAACACAAAAACCTCAAACAAGACCACATCCCCAACTGATACCTTCACCATATTATTACAGAGGACTCAGCTGAGCCCTTTCTGCACTACTAACCCAGTTGAGGTTGAAGGATTGCTGGACTCATGTTACTAAATGAAGCAAACTGGAAAAACAAGAGTTGAC
>NW_006160059.1:1401349-1422810 GCF_000334495.1 Tupaia belangeri chinensis
GGAGATTCGCACTGAGACAATGGTTGGGTTAAAAAATGTTACTGACCCAGCAAAAATATGACCAAATAGTGAGTGGCTAAAGCAGAATGAGGATAGTTATTAAAGTACACCAAGGTATTTTAAGGTTTATCTCTTAAGATATTGAAATAACCAAGATTTATGACAATGATAGTAGAGAGAGAATGACAATAAACAAGGAGACACAATCTTTAAAGAATGAGAAGATATAACCCAGGATGTGTAGATAACTGCAACAGAGAGAGTATGCATTGCAGTCTTGTCCTTGAAATTAAAAGCTGGAAGCATTTAGGGAAGAGGAAAAGAGAATGGGAGAAATGTCTAAAAGTAGAAATAATAATCAAGAAAGCCACCTCCCCACCTCCAGGCTCAGTGATATGAGGCAGAGTGAAAAAGAAGAAAGCCAGCAGTTAGGAAGACTACAGGGGGCCCAGCCACAGAGGCTTGGGGGGGAATGCACCATCCTGCGATACAGGAGCCATAAGGGAAGGCCCTGGCTTTGAATTCCAGGTCTGCCTGAACATGTGGGGTGCACCAGAACCACACATGATCCAGCCTAAGCAGAAGATGGGTGTATGACAATACCCTGTCAGGGGTCTCTCTCATGCTCACTTTTTAACTCACTCTCTGCCTTTCTCAAAATGAAGAGAGGGAAGAAAAAGAAAAACAAAAAAACTATTTCAACGGCATTGGGAACCTAAGAAAAGCCACATTTCTATGACATCATACTTTCTTAAACTACCAGGGTACAGAAATTTATTTCAATTACAATGAAATGAGAAAATCTTACTATTTTGTCTACTGCTACCAAACTTGAATTTTTTGGATTAAGTAGGAAAGTGAACGAACAGTTGAAAAAATGATTTCTACACATTCATTAAGTCTGCTAACATTGACCCATGGATCTGATTTAACCTCTATTTCTGGTTTTGATCTTAGTTGGCAGTCGTTTCCAGGAAGCAGGTTGCTTTGAATCTAAATTGAAATTATATTATAATAAATATTTCCTTAAATGGTCCTTTTCTCCATAGGCCCAATTTTAGGGAAATTTTCTTATTAATTATTAAAATAACAATTACAAAGTAAGAGTTCCCAAAGATGTTGGGCAAGGATATATAGAAACCATACAATGTGTATCTTATAGGTAATCAGATTTCTTTCTTTCTTTTTTTTTTTTTTTGCTATAGGGCACATGCACTTGCCAGACAGACAGAGACAGAGAGACAGAAAGCGAGAAATCATCCCCCCAGGGGTGACTTTCTCACCGCAATCCTTTCTCCTCCATTCTCCTCTCAGGATCTTGGGCACGCATGCACATGCACCTGGTGTGAGTTTAAGCCACCGGGTCCAGGACTCGAACCACGGTCGACTACATGGGAGTCCAGCGACATAGCCATTACACTAACTGCTGGTCCTGGTAATCAGATTTCAAATGTCAGCTTATGTATTCATAACATGACAGAAAATTAACAGCATGACAATCATGTATTAATTTGTGCTAACTAGAACATTAAGCAATTGACCTTCCTAATTTTAAGTGTCAATTGCAAGAAAGACAAATGTATACATTCTTACACACATTTTTATGTTTAAACTTTTAACTGTTTACATGATATTACTAGAAAGTGAACGTTTACTATAGTGTTCATTCATAAAAATGAAAACAACCTAACTGTCCATCAGTAAAGAAATGGATAAACCAGGAAACGTTAGTACTACCAAATATAATATATTCATGGAAAAATTCATATAATTTTCTATTAGTTTTTCCAAAATCACTAGGGCTGTTTCTTGTGGTTCTTTGAAATTGTTTTTTTTTCCTATAAATGTTATTGTGTGTATTCAAGGTAGACAATATGATGTTATAAGATGCATATATAATAAAATGGATATCATAGTGGAACAAATAAATGTTTCTCCTTTCCATTATTACCTATTTCACCTTCCCTCCTATGATAAGAGCAACTATTTAAAAATCCTTAACACCATACACTGTTTTTAACTATAGCCCTCATGTAATACAGTAGATCTTTCTACTTGTTCATCCTCGTGTTTGATATTTTGTATCATGTAACCTACATCTTCTCATTTTCTCCTCTAACTCTGACTAATGCAATCACTGTTACATTAGGGACTCTGTCAGTATATATTTACCTTTCTTAAAAATCCACTTATGAAGGATCTATTGCTAAGTGAAGTAAGCCAGGCTATGAAAGAAAGATATTGTATATATCCATTTAATATATACCAACTATCCGCACTCTATGATAGAGAGCGAAATATTGGAGGACATAAAAGCAGTGAAAGTACTTAATGAGAATAAGACAGTGTGGAATGGGGAGGGGGGGTGAAGAGAAGAGGGTAGAGGAAGATAGCAAGAGAACAAATAGAGAGGCAGGACATCAGTGGGACACAGATACGGTTTATTACCTGTTGATGATGACATGTATAGTATTCTCAACTGGATTGGTCTGAGAAATATTTCATGATAGGTAAAGTCTTTTTACAAGCAAAATGAGAAATAGTGATTGACTATTAAAAAATAATTAGAATAATAATAATTATTATTGGGAAAAACATTGAAAAGATATTGAATGATGAAGTGGGGAGATTAATGTCTCTGTATTAACTGACATGCATGGCATTCCCTTTTGAAAAAGCAATGTAATACACTGTAAAGTTATATGTAATCCAATGTAATATAAACAAGATTATGATGATAATAAAAATAAATAAATAAATAATCCATGTATGAGTGAGATCATGCAATATTTTCCTTTCTGTGTCTGGCTTATTTCACTTAGCAATAATGTCTTCCATGTCCATCCACGTTGTGGCAAATGACAGAATCACCTGTTTTTAAGGCTGAAAAAGACTTTTGTTAAATAAGCAAATCCCTGAGCCTCTTCCTAGATCTATTAAATTTATTGAATATTCCTTTTTAATTAGAATTTCAGCTGATTCTTACTAATAAAAGTTAGATAATTACTATTATGTGCTCTAATAAGAAAAATTCTGCTAAATACATTTGTTAGATAAAACAAGATTCAGAATAATATGTGTGACACAAGTCTGTACTTATAAAAAAGTCTACAGTGTGTATATTTGTGTTAATAAAAATGTGTGTCTATAAATACATGTGTGGATATAAACAAATGATATTTAATGGTACAGAAAGCAATACCAGTGCAACATTAATAGTAATTAGTGCTTAAGAAAATAAGTGAGATTGGTGGTGTAGGAAGGTGAACAAAAAGAGATTAAGAGACTTTATTTTTAACTAAGTATAATTTTCTATTGTTTAAATGGTTTATGATGAGCACATATTCATATATTAATGATTTCATAAAAGAATAAAATTCACATGACTAGCAAAGTTGCAGCTCTAATTGCAAACCAATGAGAAATGTAAAAGACCTGTGTCCTTACATAATAAATAGGACAAACTCCAAATCAACTCATACTATAAAAAAACGTTTTTTAAAAAATGCATATCGAACCCTGCTGGCCTTCCAAGTGAACCTTTCATATCTCCTATTAGTGACTGCCTTCATGACTGATGGCACCAGCATTGTGCTCCATGTCTACCACTGTGTCCGCTCCTAGCAAATGACTTAGTACAGCTATTCCACCAGATGTGACATCTGATGGGCTACGTAGACTTGAAGATTCACTATAAACTTCTCTAACACTTTCTTAGAACTTCACTGCAAACTAAAACTGTTCTCATCCAAGCTTCCTTCCATCTCTCCTTCACAGGAGTCACAACTGAATGATCCAAGAGTTCTTGCACCTCTACCAGTTTTCTCTAGCTTCCCTCACAGGTGTCTCACCTTCCCCAGTAAATATGTTATACTTCTGATCTTACCTTGGCATCTACTTTTTTTTTAAAGAATTATTTATTTTATTTTATTTATTGTTACTATCTTTGTATTTTGTTATAGGACACATGCACTCAGCAGAAGGGGGCCAGGGGGAGTGAGAATTCAAGCCACCAGGTCCAGGACTCAAACTGCAGTTGGCCCGGTGGGAGTCTGGCACCTTAACCACCACAACACTTGTGGTCCTAGCATCTGCTTCTTAAACGACCCAAATTAGTACACCAGCTGGGTCAAAAGCCTAAACTCTTGGTGAATACATTGTACTACCAGTCAAATAAGATCTGTAATATTAGGGACCATTTCTCTACTTTCCAGCACAAATACAAACCTCCAAAGAGAATAATTCCCTCCTGTGACTGTCCCCAAATCAACCTGCTACCTCCTCTTTGATGACTTGCCTGAACACCAACAGTAACCTTCCAGCCCTGAGTGAAGATCACCCAAACTTCAAGACAACTAGCTCAGATGATCCTTCTTTCATTCCTTCATCTACTCATTCATTCGATCAAGATGTATCAGGTACCTAAGTGGAAATTATTATCCTAGGCCCTGAGTGTGGCATGCATTCAAGGTTTCTGCTCTAAAGTAGATTATAATGCGAAGGGGGAAAAGACATTAAACAAATAAACACATAACTAAAAATTGAAACGGTATAAATAGATTCATACTACAATATTATTATTTGCATCCAGACAAAATTTTTTTTGTTTTATTTAACTTTATTTATTTATTTATTTATTTTTATTTGACCGGAGAGAGGAAGAGCAAGAGCGAGAGCAAGAGAGAGGGAAAGTGAGAAAGTAACTTGCCAGGTCCAGTACTTGAACTGCAGTCAGCTATGTGGGAGTCCAGCGCCCTTAACCACCAAACCACCTGCCGGCCCCTAGATATAATTTTTTTTTTTATTTAATTGCAAACATCCCACAGAGGAGAAAAGCAGGGTTCTATAAGAGGATACAAAAAGGATAAACCATTTTTTTATTGAAGAGTGAAAGTTCTTCTTTAAAGCTGAGACTAAAAGAACAAAATGAACCAGTCATGAACACTTGGAAAAAAGTAGTTCAGGGACCAGCAGTTGGGGTAATGGCTATATCGCTGCACTCCCATGTAGTCAACCGTGGTTCAAGTCCCAGACCCGATAGCTTGAACTCACGCCAGGCACATGTGCATGTGTGCCCAAGACCCCGAGAGGAGAATGGAGGAGAAGGGATTGCAGCGTGTCCATCCCCCCTGGGGGGTGATTTCTTACTTTCTATCTCTCTGTCTCTGTCTTTCTGGCGAGCACATATGCCCTATAGCAAAAACCTCTCAAAAAAAAAAAAAAAGTGGTTCAGGGCTGAAGGACAGCATGGGAAAGGCTGGCTTAAATCTCATGATGGAAAAGTTTTGATTGAGATGCTTAAACAATTAAGTAACCATGGTTAGAGGGGCAAGCAATGGTCACATCTTTCAGGGCCTTGAGGGCCACGTTGAGGAGTTAAGATTTTTATGAAGTTATTTAAGAGTGTTAAGCAGGAGATGAGGAGGGGAAATAAAAGGAAGAGCAGTTAGAAAGAATGTAATACAATTTAGGATCTTGAAAAACTACTCTGGTCACCTTGTGGAGGTTGATTCAAAAGAATACACAGCAACAAGAGATGGAGCAGAACACCAATTGTGGGAACAAAGGTGAAGATGGATGTTGTTAAACCAGAGCAGAATATAACAGATAAGAAAGTGTGCAGTAAGGAGACATACACCCCAGGGCCCCCAAAGGACCCATATGTGGGGCATCCCAAGAAAGCCAGCATGCTACATTTTGTATACGTTCCCCCCAAAAACTGTGTGTGAGTCATCATAATGGAACTAGCTGACTGAAAACTTCATCCAATTATGATATTAAAATATGAGGTTTGGGGAAAGATTTTAGTGTTTCCATGTTAGGGTAGGACCCTCATGACTAGGACCCTGCTATATTTATAAGGGAAGGAAATGAATCTGGCAGAAGCCACATGGATATATAACAGATCTGCTCAAAGTTCTGCATTCTGCCATTTTGTGATTTTTTGGACTTTGCACAGAGCCAGAATCATAAGTCAAATAAACCTTTAATATCTTAATTAAATTTATCCAGTTTCAGTTATTTCTATAAGGCAACACAATAATGGAAAAAGACACACGATTTGGATACTGGAAGGTCAGAAGAAACCACCAGTCAGTAGTGGTACTAGACAGCAGTAACCACCTAAGAGAGGACCTCAGCCACTGCCAGCTAAGTAGAGAGAACTTCTTCCTTTCCCTCTTCTTCCTCTCCACTGACACTCGGAGTACATGTGCAGTGGAGCTTTAGAAAGGCAGGAGGAGGAGAAGGCACACAGTAGTGCTTTTCAAATGGTGGTCCCCAGAGAGTAGCAGCAGCAGCATCTGGGAAGTTACTGGAAACATATTCTTATGCCCTTAGTACACCTGAATCAGAAACTCTGGGGCTAAGACTCAGTAATTTATCATTTTTTTCTATTTTTTAGAGAGAGGATTTTGATATAGGGCACATGTGCTCGCTAAAGAGACAGAGAGAGACAGAAAGCAAAAAGTCACCCCAGGGGTATGGCCACACCGCAATCTCTTCTCCTACATTCTCCTCTTGGAGAATGGGCACACCCACACATGCGGTCAGTGTGAGTTTTTAGCTACCGGGTCTGGGACTCAAACCACAGTCAAGTATGTAGGAGTCCAGCAATGTAACCATCATACCTTCTGTTGGTCCTGTAATTAATTATTTTAACAACTACCCTCCCAAGTGATTTTGATACGTGCTATAATCTAAGAACCACCAATGTAGAACTTCAGAAAGTTTAAGCTGGAGTGGAGTGAGTTTTAATAACTATGAGAGACCTGAAAATTATGGGATCTGTCTGAGATATCATCACAGGCTAGAAAAGGAAAATTGGCCAGAACAGAGTTGAAGGCAATGTCTTGAGAAAAATAAAGCCTTTCATATTTTAACCCTAATCATTGATAAAACAGGTGCATTGATAAAACCTCTATATAGGATCTGTATTAGTAAATATCCTTTACTTTAATAAGAATAGGATAATAGTTTTGATATTCAGTATTGCATCTGATTGACACAGGCATTTTGTTGATAAACTCTGCAATACCTGTCTCTCAAAATCATGTGCTCAAGCCAGCATAGTCTTCCAAAATGAGAAAGTAGAGCTCTTTACCACCAACATTGTACCTCTTCACAACCCCCACAACACAACAGAATGACAAATTCTGCTGAAACATACGTTTACCCTGAAGAAATATGGATCAATATGATGAGTATCTGGTCAGTTGTTTATACATAATATATGCTATTTATTTACATCTAAATTTATTTTCTTGATTACATTTACTATCATTTATTGAGTTCCCAGTATGCTTCAGGTGTTGCTCAGTGACGCAATACTTTATGTAAATTTCTTTCTAGAGTTATCGGCTGAATGAATTTCCTTTACATTTGTCAAAATGATTTATCTATGGTGATCATAAAGGCCCAAAAGTCATGAAGTATATATATTTACCTTTTGAATATCAAATCTAACCTAAATGTTGAAAAGCAGTCTTCTTGATAATTATCATAGGAATTATTTTAAATATTTACCAAAAACCTTTTCAATTATTTCAGATATACCTGCTATGTATTTATTCTTTAACCATAAAGTAGAGAGGCAGCTTTATGATTACTCTGTAATTTTCTCAAAACTGTGGGGGAAAAAATGTATTTTTTCATGTTTCAAGTAATAATAACAATATTCTGTTTATATGAAGAATAAAAGATAAAATGCTGAATACTTTCTATGCCTCATCTCACTTAATTTTTACAACAAACCTGCCAGATGGGAGTGATTAAACCCATTTTACCAAGGGAAAAGCCAAAGCCAGAGAGATTATGTAAACAACTAAAGTTGCACAAAGTGGCACATCCTTGACAGATCACATTTAACTGTATTCCTCTAGACACACTTTTAAAGACTATAAGATACTACCTGGAACATACTTTGCACATGCAATTTAGAAGAATGAGGAGTCAAAAGCTACATCATGACCTCACAGAAGAATGCAATCAGGAGGAACCAGTGTTACTTATTAAAGCACACCTGAGTTTGAGCAGTGGCGTGGCAACTAGGAGGATTGAAAGTGTCATATATCTACCTTGACCACATAAACCTGCAAAGGCATCTCCCCCTAATGGTTTATGACTGTGCACCCTCAAGCTTGTGGATGACTGAAAAAGATAAGTGACTGCTACCTTATTCCCAGGGGACACTACTACTAGTTTGGTTAGATCAACTTACTGTGAGGTAATTTTTGTGAAAAATATAAGTCTCCCAAAAATATACAAGGAAGTGATGAGTCAGTTTAAGGGTGATCAGCATATTTAACCAAGCCATAAAAGGATAGGTCCAGGAGACAGGAGACTATGGAGTGAATAATATATACACACACACATATATACATATATATGTATACATATATATGCCTTAAAAACACATCACAACAACACACATAATAGAAATACAAAACATCATTAGAAGATATTATGTGTGATAATATGCCAACAAACAAAACCTGGATGAGATGGACAAGTTCCTGGACACATATAATCTACCAAGATTGTGTCAGGAGGACATAGAAAGCCTGAATAGGCCTATAACAAGCAATGACATTGAATCAGTAATAAATAATCTCCCCCCCAAAAAAAAATAAAAAGCTGTGATCCTGATGACTTCACCTCTGAATTCTACAAAAAGAATTAACCCCATACTACTCAAGTTATTTCTAAAGATCCAAAAAGATGGAACATTCACAAATTAATTCTATGAAGCCTTTATCACTCTTATCTTTAAAACAGACCAGGATATGAGAAGGAAGGAAAACTATAGACTAATATCTCTGATGAATATAGACGCAAAAATTCTCAACAAGTTTCTAGCAAATTGTATCCAAAAACATACAAAAATTATACATCATGACCAGGCTACATTCCAGGGATGCAAGAGTGGTTCAACATTGCAAAACCATAAATGTAATACACTGTATTAACAGAAAGAAAGATAAAAACCATATGATCATATCAATTGATGCAAAAAAGGCATTTGATAAAATACAACATCCCTTCATGATCAAGACTCTCAGCAAAATTGGCATAGAAGGGTCATTCCTCAACACGGTAAAAGCTATCTACGAAAAACCCATAGCGGGAACCAGCAGTTAGCGTAATGGCTATGTTGCTGGACTCCCATGTAGTCGACCGCGGTTCGTGTCCCGGACCCGGTGGCTTAAAACTCACGCCGGGCGCGTGTGCGTGCGTGCCCAAGATCCCGAGAGGAGAATGGAGGAGAAGGGATTGCGGCGTGACCATCCCCCCTGGGGGGTGATTTCTCGCTTTCTGTCTCTATGTCTCTCTCTGTCTGTCTGGCGAGCGCACGCGCCCTACAGTGAAAATCTCTCCAAAAAAAAAAAAAAAAGAAAAAGAAAAACCCATAGCTAACATCATTCTGAATACTGATACAAGACAAGGATGCTCACTTTCTTCACTCCTTCTCAATGGAGAACTGGAAGTCCTCAACAATGCAATCAGAAAGGAAAATAAAATAAAAGGCATTTAAATAGGAAAAGAAGAGATAGAATTGTTTCTATTTGCAGATGACATGATTGTATACATAGAAGACCTAATGGTATCTACAAAAAATTCCTGGCAGTAATAAATGAATACAGCAAAGTTGCAGGATACAAAATCGACAGACAAGAATCTATAGCATTTCTATATATGAACAGCAAGCAAACTGAGATACAACTGAAGAAATTAATACCATTTACCATACGAAAAGTATAAAATATCTAGGAATATATCTAACCAAAGAACCAAAGACCTCCACAGGGAAGCTATGAGAAGCTAAAAAAAAAAAAAAATGAAAATGACATAAAAAAGTAGAAGGACATTCCATGTTCTTTGATATAATCAAAGAATATATATTCTTTCATTAATATAATCAAAAGGGCAATTCTACTCTAATTAATCTACATATTTAATGCAACCCCAATCAAAGTACCTGAGACATTCTTCACAGATCTAGAAAATAATAAAATTTGTCTGTAATCATAAAAGACCTCATATGCCAAAGCAATTCTGTGCAAGAAGAGTGGACAGCATCTCACTCCCTGACCCCAAAATACGCTATAAAGCTGTGATAATCAAAACAGCATGGTATTGGCACAAAAAAAGACATGTGGAGAAATGAAGCAGAATAGAGACACCAGAAATAAACCCCAAAACATATAGTCAGTTGATTTTTGACAAAGGGTACCAGTCAATCCACTGGGTAAAGGAAAATCTCTTTAGTGAATGGTGCTGGAAAAACTGGATGTCCACCTGCAGAAAGATGGATCTGAACGCCTACCTCTCACCATCAACAACAACAAAATAAAACTCAAAGTGGATCATAGGTCTATACCTAAGACCTCAAACTATAAAAGTACTGCTGGAAAACACTAAGGAAACTACAGGAGACACTGGGGTAGGCAAAGACTTCTTAAATAAGACCCCCAAAGCACAGTCAATAATCCCAAAAATAGACAGGTGGGATTACATTAGATAAAGAAGTTTCTGCATGCCAAAAGACACAGTAATTAGTGTAAATGGATAACCCTCGAAATAGGAGAATATTTTTGTAAACTATGCTTCAGATAAGGGGCTGATAACCAGAACACATAGGATACTCAAATGGCTTACCCCCCCCCCAAAAAAAAGAAAAAGAAAAAGAAAAAAGAAAAAAATTTTCAACTCAATTAAAAGATAGAAAAATGAGCTAAATAAACAACTTTCTGGAAGACATACTAACAGCCAAAAGGCATATGAAAAAATGCTCAACATCCTTCATCATAAGGGAGGTGCAAATCAAAACCACAATGAGATACCACCTAACCCCAGTCAGAATGGCTAAGATTTAAAAAAAAAAAAAATGGTAAGTGCTGGCAGGGATGTGGTGAAAGGGGAACTCCCCTACACTGCTGATAGGAATGTAAGTTGGTCCACCCACTGTGGAGAACAATATGAAGAGTCCTCAAAGATCTACAAATAGAACTACCACATGATCCAGCAATATCACTCCTGGGTATTCATCCAAAAAACAGGAGAGCACTTAGTTGGAAAAATGCTCGCATATCGATGTTTATTGTGGCATTATTCACAATTGCTAAGACATAGAACCAACCCAAATGTCCACGAACAGAGAAAAAAAGGGGGGGGGTTAAAAAGTATGGCACATATATTCTATGGAATACTACTCAGCCATAAAAAAAAAAAAAACACAAGACCTTGGTTTTTAACAGAAAGTCGATGAATACAGATTTACTGCTGAGTGAAGCATGCCAGGCTATGGAGGAGAGTCATTGTATTTCTCCACTTAATATATGCCAACTGTCCACACTCTATGGCTGAAACTGAAAGACTAGAGGATATAGAAATACAAAAAAAAAAATGGTTATAGATACTGGATACAGTATGGGAAGAGGGTGAGAGAAGGAGAGTGTGAGGAAAGACATTAAGGAGAAAAAGAGTGGCAAGAAATTTATGGGATATAGAAATGGGTTATTATCTGTTGATAATATGTATAGTATCCCCAACTAGACTGGTGAGAAATGTATTCATGTTGGCACATTCACTTTACAAGCTAAGTGATGTATGTGATTGAAAGTATAAAATAAAATATACATAAAAATAATAAAATGCTGATTTTTAAAAAATAGACATCACACAAACTCTAAAAGACAGTTCTGAGGTCTGTAATCTAAATTCTTATGTGAAGATGAATGAGTAATAATATACTAACGATTATCCAAATAAGAACCCCAAACACACCTGTCTCTTCCTTGAGTTACAAAAGAACTATAATTGGATTGCATTAAGAAGTCTCTTTTATTTGAATTTACTTTTTGGACAGATGTGTCACATTTAACCTTGTCAGCTTCTCTTCTAAGCATCCAAGTATGTGCTTCCCATCTATATGTGGCAACAGTGCCATCTAGTGGCTAATTTATTGAAGTGTATTTTTAGAGGAAAAAACATTGTATTTTTGGCAGAAGTACTGAGGGTTTCTGTTCCTAATATTTCCAGAATCATCTCTAGTAGGAACTTTCCTAGCAGTATGAAAAGATTGTATTGAAGAAAATATCTTTACCCTTCAATTGATTCAAATTGCTTTCTATTGTTTATGAGTATTTGTATGAAACTAGAGAACTTCCACCTGAAGGAGAAGCCATATCTGGTAGGCAGTCCCTAAAGTCACCATTTAAATTGAAACATTGAGACTTTCTAATAACTCACTTTATACTACTGCAGATATATTGAATCAAAGGAAAATGTTTAAGCAATCATTTCTTTTCATTTCCTTTTTCAACTCAGAGTTTATACCGTATGTATATATGATTCTAACTTCAGATTCCAATCAACAGAATGTTTTTCTTTGAGATTAAGAAAGAAAAACATTTGGGGAAAATGCTTTGGCAATAAGTATTAATACACTTTCCTGGGAGTTAACTATAAATAATCTTAGGATACCAATGGCACTCTAAAAGAGCCTACTCCATTGTTCTTTGCATTGTACAGGTTTTTTGTTTGATTTTTAGTTTCTGCTATAGGTTGCGTGTGCTTGCTGGAGAGCAGCAGAGAGAGAAAGATGTCACCTCTCTCCCCAGCAGGGATGCCACACCACAACCCTTTCTCCTTCATTCTCCTCTCAGGATTTTGGACACACACACAAAAACACCCAACATGATTTTCAAGTCACTGGGTCCAGGACTCAAACAACAGAGTCAACCATATGGGATCCAGCTGCCTTAACCTCTACACCTCCTGCTGGCTCACACTGTACAGGTTTTAGGCAGGCAGGTGAAAATATTCACTCCAATAAGAAATTTTATAACACATATGTTGATGTGCTTGAGCCAATATACAGTGTATTCTGGATGGGAAATCTCATTCTGTATGCTGTAATGATGTATAATGAATGAATACAAATAAATAAATTTAAATTTTAAAAAATAAAAATAAATAAATTTTATAATACAGTGTTTCTTGCAATGTGAGAAACTGTAGTTCAAACCTACATGAAACAAGCTTATTTATATATTAGTCCAATTGCAAAATAAGGATGTATGTATGATGTCGCAGAAAGCAGTTTCACTGCCCTAACGAATTTCTATAGCATGATATAAAAATGCCAGATCAGATAAGTTTGGTCTTAGACAAAGTGTCCCATTCATTCATATGCACATGTAACATAGTCATCACTACTGGCATCTTTCCAACATTAATCAAGTAGAATATCAGCTACTATGACATTAGGTGAAGGGAAGGGGCAATTAACGGGAAAGACTACAAAACAATAAAGCATCCCTTGAAGTAAGGTATGTAGCCTAAGATCAGCTGCCTCCACGTTCTCTGGTCTTCTGAAATCACCATTTCTTGTTTAAAAAATTGGCCAATTGTCATCAGAAAAGTCATGACATATTTTTCTCTGTTTTTTAATGTGAAAATACGTCATGATTTTCCAACAACCCAATATTTGTTTTTCTAATAGGATTAAAATGCTCCAGGAATTAACATATAAAGTATTACAGCAGAATATTAATCCTCCTGACATTGTTTTTAATCTACTACATTTATAAAAATTAGATATTTGTAAATGCTTATTTTTTTAAATCTTCAAGTCAATATATAAAGAAATCATCTGTAGATATGAAACAGTGGTGCTATTGGAATTCTAATAGATTGTTGCCACTGCTCAAGCTCAAGAAATATTTTTTTTAATTTAAGATTAAAAAAATAAAATACAGTGAAGAATTGGCCTAGACCGACCCATGCTACACAGTAAGAAAATGCACTCCCTCTCATATCCATTTTCCCCCACCTCTCAATGATCCTTGTAGGACTTAAATTTATTCTATTTTCTTGCTATCATATTCTGCCTCTGCTGAATTCTCTCTTCTCTGCACCTGTAGCTCTTCTTCAGTCTCATTTCAGATAAACTAAAAATAAGGTACTTAAAATCAGAGGTTTCTTCTTACAGCCCTGCTCCCATGATGCCCCCAGTGCCTAGGAACAGCATTTAGTACTGTGTATCGCTCATTCTGAGCAACTCAGTCATCCTTTTATCTATTTTCCCTTCTAGACCACCGTTCCACACCCACAAGGCTCCATAAAGTGATTTATTAAAACATGAGATGACTCTTCCTATAAGGAATTCTGTCACCAGAATAGCTCCCTACTACTTGCATATAATGCATTTGAAACACATCTAGAATATATTTCAAAGCATATTATACATGATAAATACATGCCATTTTTATTTGTTAAATGAAGACTAAAGCACACCAAGATATAGTGGGAAGACACTGAAATGAAAGTTTACCTCTTTAACTATAGACACTGAAACATGCTCTGTCTAGTAAGAAAAAGAGTCAGCCGAAAACAGATCTTGAAAGTTCCATTTTAGAAAACAGCCTCCCTATCTCTGAGTGATAATCAGAGGTTTCAGAATAGGTTGAGCAAAAGACATGGGAGGCAGAGAGCCCTTGGGAGGGAAGCAGTGGTGTGGTGGGAAAGGAGTTCTCTGAGCTCACATCTATAGCCATCAATGCATAATGACATTTTTTTAATTATGTAATTTTATTTATTATTTTTTAATTTGACCAGAGACAGACAGGGAGAGAGAGGGTAAAAGAGAAAGCAAGCCACACGGTCCAGGACTCAAACTATGATTGGCCATGTGGGAGTCCAGCACCTTAACCACCATACCACCTGCCAGCCCCTAATTTTATTTTTCAAAAGATAAAAAGTTTCTTTTTTTTTTCCATCCAAAATACACTGCATATTGGCTCAATCAAGCACATCAACATACATGTTATCAGCAAATAATTTTCCATGTCTTATGTCTTGTATACTTTGTTTTTTGGTGTTTTTTTTCATTTTGTTTTGGTTTGGGTTTGGTTTTTTTTTTTTTTGCCATCCTTGATTCCCTATCCCTCACTCTCTGCCATGTCCCACCCTCCTCCCACATTGTCTCTGGTATCCATGGTTGCTTTCTATGCCTTTCCCCCCCATTTAATTGATTTGCTAATGAACTTAATTAGTCTAAATATTTCCAACAGCAAGCGCAGCTGATATATACCTTTACATGAACCCAAGTCTGACTTTAGGCATAAACCTCAGTGAGTAGCATGAACATACTATAAAGTAGTACCTAGTTGGGGCTATATAGCTTACTGCAGTCATCAAATATGCATTTTTTTAAATTTCGATAAGAACAGTTCTACTGTTTTTTTTTCTCCTGAAACTTTTTTTTTTAATTACTTAACATTCATTCCCTGAGCATCATCACAACATAGTAAATGTGGTTTCTCATCTAGAATAAACTGCATAGTGGCTTAATCATGCATGTTATCATCAATAATATTCCATTTCTACTTTCATATATATGTATATGTATATATATGGTTTTTACCCCATGTTTGACCCTCTGCTTTTTCCCACTCTCTTAGTACACTATCTCTGCTATATACAGTTGTCTTCAATTCTTTTTCCCCCAACATTTTGTTGATCACACAATATCATAAGTAATCTAACTACTTTCAATAGCAAGTTCAGCTGGTAATTTCAAGAAAAGCAGTTTTGAACTGGTAACGATATTTCCTTGAAACTTAATGACATTTACGTCAATAATGAACTAGAGCAATCGGCTCTATCTTACAGCCTAGGTGTGTAGCAGGTTACACTTAGGTTTGTGTTGAGTACACTCTATGATGCTTACACGATGACAAACAGCCTAATGACGCACTTAGGATGTATCCTCATCATGCATGACATTACTATTTTTACTATACATTACTTATATAGTGAAGATCTTCCAGTGCCATTAAATATTCTTCTACCATTATTATTGGTTATTTGGTGTTTCTATGGTTAGATCATAGTAATTTTAAGACTATTTTTTCACAACACTGCAGCATATAAGGTTCCCGCTGTGGGCTGAATGTTTGTAACCTGCATCCCCTAAATTGTTATGTTGAAATCCTAACCACAAGGTGACAGCAGCCTTAAGCCAGACACCAAGTCTGTCAGAATCTTGATCTTGGAATTCCCAACCTCTAGAACTTTAAGAAACAATGTTCTGTTGTTTATCCACCTAGTTTCCTCTTTTATTTTAGCAGCCCAAATAGAGTAAAATAGCACCTATCTGGTAACTATTTTCTTTTCTTTATATAGTTCCCTTTATATTTACATTTAATCACTACATATCTTTACACTGGACAACATGCTTTTCCCAGCATGAATACAGTGATTACAGTCATGACAAAGACATTACCATATACATTATCATCAGCAAATAAATTTTTCTGTCAATTAAATGTACATTTTTCCCTGTTCCCCTCCCTCTCTCCCTCCTGTTATGTAATTCCCCTCTAATTCCCCCCTAGTACCCTCCCTTACTATCTCTAGTATCTACAATTGCCCTCCCCGTTATTATTCCTGCTCATTTTTCAATTTCGGCTATAGAATATAAAGTCTGTCTTTCATAGTCTGGCTTGAATTGCTTAGCATTAAGACTTCCATATTTCTCCAATTGGTATCAAATATCAGGGTCTCTTTTTTATGGCTGAATAGTATTCCACAGAGTACTTGTGTGACATTTTTTCAATACAATCAGCTATTTTTGGACATTTGGGTTGATTCCATGTTCTAGCAATTATAAATAATGCTGCAATAAACATGTATAATGCAAGTGTTTTTCAGACTGAGGGTTTTCCTATCCTTTGGGTAAACACCTAAGACCGGAATTACTGGGTCTTATGGTACTTTTACTGCAGGTTTCTAAGAATCTCCATATTGTTCTTCACAGTGATTGTGCTAATTTACATTCCAAAAAGGGTGTAGGAGAGTTTCCTTTCACCACAGCCTGGGTAGCACTTATCATTCTTTTTTTTTTTTTTTTTTTTAATTCTTGCTATTCTGACTGGGGTTAAGTGGTATCTCAATGCGGTTTTGATTTGTATTTCCCTTATGATAAGAGTTGTTCAGCATGTTTTCATATACTTTTAGCTATTCATGTGTCTTCCTTAGAGAGTTGTCTATTCAGTTCATTTCCCCATCTTTTAATTGGATTGATTTTTTTTTTTCAGATAAGCTTCTTGAGTTCCCTGTATATTCTGGTTATTAGTCCCTTACCTGAGGTGTAGTTTGCAAATATTTAATCACCCTCTAAGGGTTGTCTCCTCACTCTAATCATTATTTCTTTGCTGTGAAGAAGCTTTTTAGCCTCAGGTAGTCCCACTTGTCTATTTTTGGGACTATTGTCTGTGGTTTGGGGATCTTCTTGAAGAAGTCTTTGCCTACCCCAAGGTCTCCAAGAGTTTTCCCAAAGTAGTTTTATAGTTTGAGTTTTTATGTTTAGATCCCTAATCCACTATGAGTTGTTTTTTGTCAGTAGTGAGAGATAGGAATTCAGTTTAATTTTTCTGCAGATAGATATCAAGTTTTCCCAACACCATTTGCTGAAGATATTTTCTTTTTCCCACTGGATTATCTTGTGCTCTTCATCAAGAATCAATTGGCTATATGTTTTGGGGGTTATTTTTTTGGTACTCAGTTTTGTTACATTGGTCTACATGCCTGTTTTCATGCCAATACCAAGCTTTTTTGATCATCATAGCTTTGTAATATGTTTTGAGGTCAGGAAGTGAGATGCATTCTACTTTATTCCCTTGCACGGTAATTTTTTGGTGATACAGGATATTTTCTGATTCAAGACAAATTTTTAATTGTCTTTTCTATTTCTGTGAGAAATATCATTGGTAGTTTGATTGAAATTTCATTGAGCTTGTATATTAACCTGGTTAGGATTGAAATCTTGACTGAACATGGGTAATTTTTCCACTTTTTTTAGCATTTTTTATTTCTTTTCGAGTGTTTCAGAGTTTTCATTGTAGAGGCCTTCGACTTCTTTGGTTACATGTACTCCTAGATATCATTACTATGTTGCTATTATAAATGGGATTGTTTTCTTAAATTCTATCTCAGTTTGTTCATAACTGTTATTTTAAAATACTATAGATTTTTATATGTTGGATTTTGTATCCTGCCACTTTACCGTATTAATTTATCACTTCCAAGAGTTTTGTTTTGTTTTATGTTGGTGTTTTTGTGGATTCTTTTGGGTTTTCTATGTATAGAATCATATCATCTGCAAAAAGAGATAATTTCACTTCTTTTCTTATCTGGATGCCTTTTATTTGACTGTACATTGAAGAGGAGTGGAGAAAGTGGGCAACCTTGCCTTGTTCCAGTTTTTAGTGGAAAAGCTTTCAGCTTTACCCCATTCAGTATGATGTTAGCTATGGGTCTGTCATAGATGGCTCTTTTTGTTTTGAGGAATGTCCCTTCTATGCCATTTTTGCTGAGAGTCTTAATCATGAAGGGATATTATGTTTTATCAAATAAATTTCTGCATTTATTTATATGATCACATGGCTTTCATATCATATCTTTCCTTCTGTTAATAAGATGTATTACATTTACTGTTTTGCATATGTTGAACCATCTTTCCATCACTGAAATAAAGCCTACCTGGTCATAGTGTATAATCTTTTAAATGTGTTGTGGGATCTGATTTGCTAGTATCTTGTTGAGAATTGTTGCATCTGTATTAATCAAGGATATTAGCCTGAAGTTTTCTTTTTTTGTTATGTCTTTGTTTTTGTAATCAGAATGACAGAAGCTTCATAGAATGAATTTGGAAGGGTTCTTTCCTTTTGGATCTTTAATTGTTTGAGGAGAATTTGAGTTAGTTTTTTCTTTAAAGGTTTTGTGGAATTCAGAAGTAAACCAATCAACCTGGGCATTTCTTTGTTGGGAGACTATTTTGTTACTGATTCAGTCTCATTGCTTCTTATGGGTCTATTCAGTCTCACTATTTCTTCCTGGTTCAATCTTGGGAAGTTATATGTGTCCAGAAGTTTGTCCATCTCCTCTAGGTCTTCTTAGTTATTGGCGCATAATGGTTCATGGTATTCTCTGATGATGCTCTGTATTTCTGTTATGTTCATTTTAATATCGCTGTTTCTTTGCTGATTTGATTTATCTGGTTCCTTTCTCCATTCTTCATTAATTTAGCTAATGGTGTGTCAATTTTGTTTATCTTCTCAGAGAACCAGCTTTTGGTTTCATTTATTTTCTGTATAGTTCTTTTATTCTCTATTTCATTTATTTCTGCTCAAATCATTTTTTCTCCTAGAATATTTTTGGGTTTTGTTGTTTTTCCAGTTCCCTGAGTTATGTCATTCAATTGTTTATTTGCCACCTTTCTTTCCTTCTCTTGTGAGCACTAATTGCTATGAACTTCCCTCTTATGGCTGCCTTTGCTGTGTCCCACAGGTTATAATACTTGTTTGCTATCACTGGTTTCTAAAGTCATTCAGGAGTAGGTTGTTTAGTTTCCATGTGTATGTGTATTCTCGAGGGCTCTTTCCGTAGGTGACTTCAAGTTTCATTCCACTGTGGTACAAAAAGATGCTGGATATAGTTTCTATGCATTTGAATTGGTAAAGGTTTGTTTTGTGCCCTATCATGTGGTCATTCTAAGAAAATGTTCCATGTGGGAGTGAGAAAATGTATATTTTGTGGTTCTTGGGTGAAATATTATATAGATATCTGCCAAGTCCATTTCATTAATGGTATCATTTAGATCTTATATCTGTTTATTTTTGTCTAGATAATCTGTTCAGAAGAGATAGTGGGGTCTTAAGATTCCCAGCAATTATTGTGTTGCAGTCTGTCTCCCCTTTAAGTTCTAAGTCTCTTTCACATATTTGGGTGCTCTAGTATTGGGTGCATAGATATTTAAAAGTGTTATATCTTCTTGGTGAACAAATCCTTTTAGTAGTATATAATGTCCTTCTTTGTTTCTTCTTAAATCTTTCATCTTAAAGTCTATTTTGTCTGATATCAATATCGCAATTCCATCCTCTTTTTGGTTTCCATTTGCATGGAATATCTTTTTACAACCCTTCACATTTATTCTATGTATATCTTTATCAGTGAGGTGTGATTCTTATACCAGCATGTAGACGACCTTTTTTATAAAATCCATTCAGCCAGTCTGTGTCTTTTTTTTTTTTTTCAAGAGAGATTTTTCCTATAGGGCACATGCACTCTAGGAGAGACAGAAAGCGAGAAATTAATCCTAGGGGTGATGGCTAAACCTCAATCCCTTCTCCTCCATTCTTCTCTTGGGGTTTTGGATACACACACATGTGACTGGCATGAGTTTTAAGCTGCCAAGTCTGGGACTCAAACTGCAATAGACTATGTGGGAGTCCAGAGACAAAACCGTTACACCATCTGCTAGTTTCCAGTCTGTGTTTTTTAATAGAATAATTCAACCCATTAATATTCAAAGTTATTACCTATATTTGTGAACTCATCCCTGTCATTTTGTTAGTCATTTTCTAAGTTGTTTTTTATTCTCTTATTTCTGTTTGTCTCTCTTTAGTTTTCCTGTTACAATACTCCCTTCCATAGTTCTTGTAGACCTGCTCTAGTATTGGTGAATTCTTTCCTTTTTTGTTTATCTGAAAATACATTTATTTTTTCTTCCCATGTGAGGAATAATCTTGCTCAATATAGCATTCTTGGTTGTAATTGTTTTACTTTTAATGTTAAATATATCTCCCCATTCTTTCCTTGTCTGCAATAGTTTCAGTTGAGAGATGTGATGTTAGCCTAATGGGATAACCTTTAAAAGTAACTTAATGTCTCTATCTTGCCTTTTTTAGAATCTTGTTGTTTTTGTCTGTGATTTTTACCAATCTAGCTATGATGTGCCAGGAGGAAGATCTTTTTATGTTAATTCTATTTGGAGTTCTTTTCATTTCTTGGGGTCTGGAACTCTACGTTTTCTCTAGATTTGTAAAGTTTTTAGATAGTATTTTATGAAAGAGGTTTTCCATGCTTTTAGCAGCTTCCCTATGGAATACCCATTATATGGATATCCAGGCACTTTATGGTGTTTAGAATTTTCCCATACATTATCCTTATTTTTGGAGGTTACTTTTTTGTGTGCGGTGGTGGTTTTGTCTATGCCAGAGACTTTGTCTTTGAGGTCAGAAATTCTTTCTTCTGCATGGTCTAATCTGCTGTTAATGCTTTCTAGGGAGATTTTACTTTCTTGTATTGCATTCTTTATTTCCAGAAGTTCTGTTTGATTCTATTTTAGAGTATCTATCTCTTTATGTAATTCCTCTTTCATGATTTTCTCATTTCCTGGAATCGACTGTTTTGTCTAGAATCTCATTGAGTTTTGTCTAGCATCTCATTGAGTTTTGTCATTACAAATGTTCAAAATTCTCTTTCTGACATTTCTGTGAACTCTTTTGTGCTGTCTATTGTTAGCTATGGCGCTAATCTGGGAGAGAGTTAACCCTTTTTCTCCTCATCTTTCTTCAAGATCTGTGCTGGTTTTCGGTCACCTGATGTTGTATTCA
>NW_006160059.1:1422824-1485130 GCF_000334495.1 Tupaia belangeri chinensis
TTATTGGAGTAGTTTCATAACAGTCCTGCCAAGATCAGACCCAAGTGTCCCAGTAGTTGTGTTGAGCCCAGGAAGCAGGGAGCTATTTTCTTAAGGTAAATACCTTTCTGAATCAAGAATTTAGTATACCTTTTGAGACAAATTGATCTTTGATACAAATTGCCCCCCCAAAAAAAACTGTTATTCTCATCATACTAATGATCTCTACAGTGGAATTATGGGTGGTTTACATTTCCTTCTTATTATTTACCTGTTTTTCCATTTTTCTTCAGTGAACTAATTGAGATATTTCAGAAGTCTCTCTAGATAAATAGAGAGATCAAATTATGTATTTACAGGTCCATAAACTCTTTTAGTTATAGATCTATAAACCTAATTTTTAACAACAAAATATCCTCTGTCATAGTACTCAGCCATTTAAAACAAATGGCCTATGCTGATATATATGCTTATAAATATTAAAGAATATAACAGAATATGTTATCTTTAACACATATGTTTGTATCTTTCTCTAAAACATAAATGACAATTTTCCTTTCTACACATAAATAAAATTTTATAACGTTCTCTCAAATGTTTCATGTTCATTTCATTACTAGCAGTAACAACACTTTTGCCATCATCCCATCATGACCATTTTTATTATAGCGATAAGAAAAGGCATTACATTTAGAAACTCAGCAACGGGGCTACAACTCCTGAGTGAATACATCCATCATTTTCTCTCTTCCTGTTCAACATTAATCAGCTCTTTACCTAAAAAAAAATGCTATCCTTCATTTAGAGATAATGTTCTAAGTTAATCAACTGACTACATCATTGTAGGAATCATTTAGTATACATTAGGGAACACAAATAGTAAAGCTGTAAATGTATTTCTTAATGAATTTATAGTAACATTTCATTGCTTTGGAGCCCTTTGATGCAAAAGAAATCAAGTGAAAGAAAGACCCCCTACTTTCTGTTAAAGCACCCTGTGAAAATGATGCATGTAGGAAGAGGTTTTCTGGGTACAATTTGAAGAGAAATGTAAGAAAGGTCACCTTGAATGGACTTGGGATATTTCACTGCAGTTCCCCAAACTAACCAGAATAATTCCACTTTGATATTTTTCAGAAATATCTAGACTTTTCCTTTCATAGAAAATTTAAAACAGCATGATTAATTGTTCAATTTAATAGTAGTTTCCTTCCTCAACCAGTCATTAGACCCATCTCACCATTTATAGTTGTCAAATTAGTGAGGTATAGATGTTACACAACAGGCATCAGAATTATTCTCCAAGGAGTTCCTATAGTAGGACATTGAAATTCACAAGAATGGTGTTGGGAAGGATCAGTGTATTCCATGTGTTTATTTGACACACATATATGGAATAATTGCTAAGTTCTAGGCACACTGCCATGTGCTAAGTAATGTTTCCCCTGTTCTGGCAGATGGTAACTCCCGGACTACTTAATTTGCTTCAATATTACTATTATCTTTTAAATATCCACATGAATAATGCTTTGGATAACCTGGCTGCTCAGTTCTTTAATTTGGCTTTCTGAAGTAGATCTTAAGTAGGTCCTTAAATGCAGGGAATTTATTTGAGATCTAATTCACAGAAATAACAGTGAGGGAGTGAGATGAGTGAGATCAAGGTGTGTGCTATTTTATTACTTACAAGATGCTATAGCATGCCCCCAAAATTCACATGTTACGATTTGATGAACCATTGTAATGGAGTTAAGGGGGTGAAAACTTGACCCAATTATAGTGTTGAAAGGTAGGGCCTTTAGAAAGAAATTACGCATTAAGGTGAGGCCCCCATCATTGAGTCCTGGTGGATTTTAAGGAATGAGGCAGAAAGGGACACATGGGGCAAGATACATTCACCCTTTCTCTTTTCTGTCTTGCTAAGTTATCCCCACCCCCAAGCAAGAAGATCCTCACCAAATATGGTCCCTGAATCTTGGACTTTCAAATTGTGAGCTGAATAAACTTCTGTTCTTAAAAATCATCCATTCTGAAGTATTTTGCAACAGAAGAGTCTAGAACACCAGAGTATAAAATAGTGACTAACTCACTCCCTCTACTATCCTCTGAGGAACTATATTGACCTAAACTGTCCTTCCAGAGGAAAAGAAGCTGGGATATTTATTCATTAACTCCTGTTGGTAATCAGTTTAGATTTGCCAACAGACGTAATCTCCTCCATGCTTCCAGGCTGCCTTACCTGGACTAAGTGAATTCTCAAGGCTTTAAGAAAGCTTTGAGGCAGAAAAGCAGGCCAGCAGATGGCACAGTGGTTAGGGTGCTGGACTCCCACATGGTTGACCACAGTTCAGGTCCCTGACCTGATAGCTTGAAACTTGCAGTGTGTGTGTGTGTGTGTGTGTGTGTGCGTGTGTGTGCACCCAAATTCCCAAGATGGGAAAGAAAGAGAAGGAACTGCAGCATGGTCATCCCCTCTGGGAGGTGATTTCTCACTTTCTGTCTCTCTGTGTTTTTCCAGTGAGTGTATGTGCCCTTAGCAAAAAGCTCTCAAAAAGAAAAAAAAAATGTCTTGAGGCATAAAAGCGGAGATTAGAGAGGTGTTTGCAGTGGGGAAGCAGCAGCAAGCACACAAACTGTTTCCACAGCTACTGCTGAAATCAGAGTGAACCAAGGGATGTGACCAGGGTATGAACATTGCCAATGCAACTTCCTGTCTATAGTGATCTTTCACTCTACCCATATCAGATATTCACTTTCATAGTCAAATTTGAGCCTTGTTGTCACCAACTATTGTTTTCCATATTTCAAACTTACTCTAATAAACAGAGCCAGCCAATTCTGGTATCAGGCCTTTGTAGTTCCAATGCACTCTGTCTAAAACATTATTTCCTTAGATGTCATCTGCCCCTTTCTAATGTTTACCCAAATAGAACCTTAGTGTGATCTTCCAACAACACCCTATTTATAATTTCAAATTTAATGCTCCATAGCCATCTTCTCTGCTTTATTTTTCTGTCACACTTACTACACATTATTTTATTACTTTTAATTTTCCTCCACAGTATGTATTGTACTTTATTTTAGTGGACTCTACTAAAATGTATACTCTGAAGAATGGGTAATTTTTGTATGTTTTATTCACTTTTGCATTCCCTGGAATGGTATCTTATATAAAACAGGCGTTCAATAAATATTTATCAAGTGAATTAATAATAAGCTGACACAAACAAGGCTGCTCCATTATTATAAATTAGCTCAACAGAAAAACCAGTCATCTTACCAGGACAAGTCTGATTTTCTCTCTGCACCTATCCCTTGAATCTGTGGGATAGGTGCAGATTTGTAAAGAAGTTCAGTAATCCCAGCTTTTTAGCCACTCTTTTTCTGCCCTCTCAAGCCTGTTCCTACTTCTCAGGAATGTATAGGGTCACTGGGAAAGTCATAATGCATTTTTGCATAGAAAAATACAGCATGACTTTTCTGACAACCCAATATTTTTGCTTTTACTTAATAAACTACCTTTTCCTTTTGCTATTTGCATGCTTCATTCAACTCTTTGTCCAAAACACTGAGAACCTGGACATCATCACAAAAGCCAACCTGCAACATATATTATGACAAGCCAGCCAGGAGGTAAGTGCCTTTTTGCGGACCCACTCTACTGTGTTCCTTAACCTCTTTGTCACTTTCATCCTCATTTCTGTTGAATCCCCTAGCTAAAGCAGGCCAACTGAATCAGGACTGATAGTCTCAGAATGGGCAACTCTCATTTAGGGCTAAAAACTGCCTCTGAAACGACTTCCAAAGGCCTTAAGCTCTTGCGGGTGAGAAATGTTCCTTTTCTTTCTCTCTTCTTCATACACCCTTATTTTCACTGGGTCTCCTGGCCAAAATGAGTCAACCAGAATGCAATGGATGGTTCTTGATATGTAGGACTGAAAGCCCCTGTGGCCCAATTCATCAAGGCCTTAAGTTCTTAGGGGTGGCAGATCTTCTTTTTTTCTGTATTGCTTCATTTATGGCTATCTTCTATGGGCACGAGTAGGACAATTAAAAAAATACCAGAATGTCCACTGTTTGGAGTCTCCTAGGTGAGAAAAACTCAGTCTTGGAACAAGTCATTTAGGACATACTAGGTGCAAGACAAATATAAGCATCAGATGTGTGTTTCAAATGCCCCAAAACCCAAAATCTGGCAGAGAAGTGGCTGAGACGGTGTGAACCAGGTTTATGTGTATATGTCTCAACATTAGTTAGAAGACACCTATATTTCTCTAAAGTGACATGTAGTGATAACTTTCCTCTTTCTTCTCGTCAAGGTGCTTGTAGTCTACCTCTTTAGGTTACTCCAGTCCTATAACAAAGACTCATCTAGTCTTGTTCAAAAACTCAAAGAATCTGTAAGTTGACATTAGCGTTCCATGGGTGGAACAGGTTGTTCCATGGGTGGAACAGGCACATGGGAAGAAATGGGTAAGCAGTTTCGTTACTTTTTGAGAAGAAAGGGAACATTGTTGCCTGCATGGGAAAGGGTGATGGCCTTCCTGAAACCACTGTCCCTCCCATTTTCTGGTCTTATTAGGGTGGGACTCATCATTGCCATGTTCATTGTAAACTGACATGGCATAGTTGATATTTTCATTTAACATGTCAACACCATAAAATGAGGATGTGATGACTCTGAAGGTTAGGCAGCAGTCATTCCAAGTGACATCTTGGGTCATACTGGGCACCTTCTTGGGTCATACCAGGCATCATCTTGGTTCTAACTGGTTCAGACCCAGTCTCAGCCACTTCTTGTCTGTCAGATTTGGGGTGTTTGAATGTTCCCTGCCTCTCTTTGGAACATCCCTCCTGTTTCACTATTGTTCTATATCTCCCTGTCTTGCCAGCCTACTCCAATACGAAAGGAATATTCTCTAGATAAAAAAAAAATCTCCTTACTCCTTAAGCTAAGCCAAGAACCTTGGGAATATAAAGAAAAGAAAAAGGGGGATCAGCAGTTAGCATAATGGCTATGTCGCTGGACTCCCACATAGTTGACCGCGGATTGAGTCCTGGACCTGGTGGCTTAAACTCAAACCGGGTGCTTATGTGTGCGTGCCTAAGATCCCAAGAGGAGAATGGAGGAGAAGGAGATGGCCATCCCCCCTGGGGGTGATTTCTCGCTTTCTGTCTCTCTGTCTCTCTCTGTTTGGCGAGCACACGCACCCTATAGCGAAAACCTCTCCAAAAAAAAATAATAATAAAGAAAAGGAAAAGGAATGTTGTTTCTATAGGCAAGGAGGGTTTTGGAGGGGAAATAATCAAGAACTGAGCCTATTAAGACAAGCCCTGTATAAAAGCAGAGAAATATGTACCTATCCATGGCTGCTAATTTACGTCTCCAAAGTTTCTTCAGTCATTCCTGGGAACAACACGCCTATAAATATACTCCATTTAAGGCTACAGATTTTTTTCTTGCTTGCTGGGGTCATCCTTAATTCAAGACTTCCAGGACTCAGTTCTCAATGCTATCTTGAGCCAAGTGTTGTCTGCCCTCTTGAAGACCATAGCTATCCTGCTGAGGAACTGCTGGTGGCCCCCATATGGTCTCTTGGATTATTCCCTATGGCTCTTCTCATTAAGCTCTGTTTACCCCAGTCTTTTTTCCTACACGTTGCAGATCATTTAGCAAGTGTCTCAATCTCAAGGGCCATGGCTGGTAGGCCACTGTGAGAAGTATGCTTTCCTTCAGCATGATAATTTCCAGTTAGACACTTCTCTCCATCTCTTCTCCAGGACTTACCTTTGCCATTTTCTCTGCTGTTTTCTGGAATGGCTTGTTCCTGGGGAGCCAACTCACACTCATTCCTTCCCATAGCCTGAATTGCTTTCATGGGAGTCTCAAAGTAGAGGCCCATAGCAAATGACTACCTCTATGAGAGGACTCAAAAGTCCCACTGCCTCTTCAAATCCTCACTTGGGCCCAACTATATGTTACCTTATTCTCAAATCCACTTTTGTGTGCTCCTCCAAGGAGGTACCAGAGAAGAATAGGTCAAAACTTACAGAAAGACTTCAAAGATCCTGGAGTCTCTCAGTCCAGCTGAAGACATTCAGCCCAGAAAACGGTCCTGGGAACCAAAAAGAACAAGGTAAGCTGGGGACGCCCAGATCACTCTTATATTCCCACTCTTCATTCACCTCAGGAACACCTCATGTAGGATCAAAGCTCTAGTATGCTTAAGAAGTATTCATTCAGAGGATCTGGGGTGCACCAAGAAGGCTGAGGATGCTAGGAGTTCTGATAGGGACAGTCTATGGACACCTAACTTGTTCCCTTGGAGTTATCCACTACCTAGGGGGACACCTATGCAGGGCTCTGTCCCTAGGTTGCCTATTCCTTCCTCTTCTGTCATGTTTTCTTTATTTTCTTTATAGGAGGTATGGGAAATAATCACTCAATCCCCCAGGTCTCACCCCTTAGCCACAATGGGAATCCTAAGAAATCATACTCCCCTTCTAGACCACTCCTCACCTTCTGCCCCATGCACAGATATGTTCACTCCAAAAGGAGACAGAAAGAATAAAAAAATCAACCTTCAGTCCATCACACACTCAAAGAGGGACCTTCCACTCTCAGGAAAACAGCTGAACAAGAGAGCCAATTAGAATCCAAGTCCCCTTTGCCATTGCTGTTATTCAACAATGCAGAAAAAGTTCGGCAAATATTGAGAACTTCGATAAATTTACTGACAGTTTCCAGACTCTGACCCTGACTTTTGACCCCTCTTGGAGGGATGTACAATTTATTCTGACTACCTGTTGTACCCCTATTGAAAAGGAATAAATCTTAGATGCAGCATGCAAAAATGTGGATGATACATTCCCTAGGACCCCACAAGAAAATCTTCCAGGAAAAGAGACTGACCCTCAATGGGATTGTAACACCCCAATGGGAATGAACTGAAGAGGTAAGTTCCCAGAGGATCTCTTGGCAGGAATAAGACTTGGTATACACAAGTCTGTAAATTATAACAAACTATAAACAATTGTACAGAAAAAAGATAAAAACCCAGCAACCTTCTATGACAGGTTAATAGAAGGGTTTAAAAAGCATACTAATCTAGATCTTATTTCTCTAGAGGGAAGAGCTGTTTGGGGACAACACTTCATTAGTCAATCTTCCCCTAATATCAGGTGAAAAAGCTATAAATGGGGCCCTAAACCAAACAGTCTCTATTACTTGGCATTGCCTTTATGACATTTAGTAATCAGGATCATGACGAGGGAATAAAAGAACAGAACAAAAAAAAAAAAATGACAAGTCAGGGTTATGGCCGTCCCAATTGGCAAAGACTTTGATATGCACAGGCTATCCAAGAGTTTATACAAAACCAAAGAGAAAACCCTGTAGATTCCTGCTTCACATGCAAGAGACCAGACATTGTACAATAGCCTGCACCCAGCCACCTCTCAGGCCTGCTGTCAATGCCATGAGATGGGAAATGATCCCTGGCATTGGTGGGGTCGATTGTCTGCTCTTCCAAAGGAAGGAACCAGCAGCCAAGGCCCTGGTTAGCCAAGGGGAAGCCATCAGCAGTGAGGAGGCCTGAGGAGACCCTCTATGCCCCTGTCTGGAGAAATCATAAATACCGAGGAGCCCTGGGTAACTCTGGACATCATGGGTAAGACAATTTTATGTCTTTTAGGTACAAGGAATACTTACTCTGTTCTCCCTTTTTTTTTTTTTTTTTTTTCAGGAAGGTTCTCCTTATAAACCACGTTATTTAGAGGAATGGAATTTTAAAAAATACTGTGAGTTATTTCATCCCTTCTTTGGTATGCCAATTCAAGAACTATTCTCACAAAAAAATTTTAATAGTTCCCAGCTGCCCAGCCCCTCTTACAGAAAGAGATATACTGGCTAAGCTTGGTGCCATCCTTCAATTTAAGTTCAGACATGTAAGGATTATGATCATTCGCAATGCTGATAGGGTACCAAGTCACATTGATGATGAAGTTGACCCCACGGCCTAGTACTTGGGACCACCAGGAAAGACTATAACAGCATCTCTTGTACTCCAACTTAAGGACCCCTCTAAATTCCTTATTGTAAACAATGTCCTATAAGGCTAGAAGCTAGAAAAGGGCTTGAACCTACTGTAAAAAGTTTTGTTTTGTTTTTTCTTAATTTGGGCTACTAAAGTCTTTCCAGTCCCCCTGTACTATGCCTGTACTGCCAGTAGTTAAGCCAAATGGAGAATATGAGATTGTCTAAAACCTAAGGTCTCCAACCCAAATTTGACTAAGGACTGCTGGCTTTGTTTATCCTCTTTCTTGTAGCTCTCCATATTCCTATTTGGCTGTAGGCCACTATGACTCCTCATCCTAAATATAGGGTTGGTCAACCTTTCTAGTTAATAAATATACAGGACATGTGGGATTTTCAGAAAACTGAATGGACTGAAAACACACTAATAGGAATGTCAGTTAATCTCAGATCCTTCCAACAGAATTTAGTCACTGAGGTCTGAGAGTCTTAGTCTGGGTCCTATAATGGCAATTATTCTCTTAAAGTTCCAGATGCCCATTGTGTTAGACGAATTCATGATACAACCTAAAGATAAGTGCCTTAGACAACTCTCTGTAATCATACTGCTTCCTGAATCCAATAGCATTTGTCAGATTCATGAGGAATCTGGTTAAAAATCTGGAACTGGTTCTTTTGGCTGTTGCCTCTTTTGGGACACCTGTCAATGCTAATTCTCACCATCATTTATGGTCCCTGTCTTTTACATCACCTAACCAAGTTTATCTCTTCTTGCTCAGAAGCTGTAAAATGGCAAATGAGCATACAACAGGGATATCAACCCCTTGGGACCTCTGCTGAATTATACTGTGAGTCATCCAACACTAATGACCAAACTCTCAACACACACCTCAGGACCATTTCAACAACCTGTCCCTGATCTCACTCTCCTTCCTAGATCAGATAGTGCAAGAGTTCCATGATCCCCGAGAAGTAGGGGAGCATGAAGAAGTTACAGAAGAGAGACCATCAACCTTCAACTCCCCAAAAAGATTTATGGGGATCATGCCTCTTAAGAGGAAAATGAGGCAGGAGAAAGCTAGCAAATGGAAGCAGGTAGGGGGCTGAAGTCCACATGGCTAGATAGAAAACCGATCAGGAAATCCCTGCCCAAGGAATGTAGGCAAATTAGTGGGGGGTAATATAGCTGATTAAACCACATTTGATAGAGCCAATGAGATGAGAACAATCAATGGGCCCAGGCAATGATCAATGAACACAACCAAGATTTAAAAATTATAAACCTCATGGAGTGTAACTGCCAGGGCCTTTTGAGCCACTCTTTCTCTGTCCACCCAAGCCTGCTTCTACCTCTCAGGAGTATACTTTCACTTTTACCTAATAAACTACTTTTTTCCTACCTTTTCCTTTAACTTAAAAAAAATAATAATAAAAGAAGTAGTTTAGGAATCCCAAGGGAGCATTAGTAAAAACACTAAGGATATTTTTAAATTAGTAATAAAGAATATCTATTTGAAAAATCTATTGCAAATTTAAAGCATGTACGTACAGTAATTACACAATCTAAGAACCTCTAGAAATTAAATATATTAGAACATACATATATATGTATAAGACATATATGTCATGTATATGTATGTGTCCCATACTTAAATAAGACAAACACATTATAGCTATGTCACATATGTCACATACACTATATACGTATAAATGGGGGTAATATAAAAAATTGTCAAAAACTGGGGTGAAAATATGAGTTTATTTTGGTGCAAAAAAAAATTTTGAAATCCACGTATAGTTTTGTCATAATAAGCATTTTCCACAAACTTTTCTTCTAGCCAGAGAGACAGAGAGAGAGATGAGGGGAAGAGTTAGTAAGCAACAACCTTGGGGAATGGTCACACCACAATGCCTTCTCCTCCCTGCTTCGGGGATTCTTGGCACATATGCACATGTGCCTGTCATATTTTTCAAGCTGCCAGATCCAAGACTCAAACTATGCAATCATCCATGTGAGATCCAGTCACCTTAAACATCATACCATAGGCTGGACTTCTATAAACTTTGGAAGACTATGGGGACCAGCAGATGGCTTAATAATTACATTGCTGGACTCCCACATAGTGGTTCAAGTTCCAGACCCAGTGACTTAAAACTCATGCTGGGCATGTGTGCATGCGTGCCCAAAATCCCAAGAGAAACATGGAGAAGAGACTGCAGTGTGACCATCCCCCCTGGTGGGGTGACTTCTCTCTTTGTCTCTCTGTCTCTCCCTGTGTATCTAGCAACCGCATACACCCTTATATATATATATACATATATAACACAACTGAACCTACATGGGAAAGGTTCTCACTTAGCATCTCAGGAACTTTCTGAGCATGTGACCCATACTCATGCCCATCCCTGCCAACTGAGATTGGGGGTGCATCTCAGCATAAAGACCCTGTTGGGGGTGACTCTCTCTTTTTCTCTCAGAAGAAAGAAATAAATAAATTTAAGACAAAAACAAAACAAAGCAAAACAAAAAAACAAGCACCACAGACAGTTTTAGAGTGTTTGGCAAATTAGGCTTCAGAAAGCACTTCTCCAAGCTCAGGGTGTTCTCACTTAAGTCCTGTTTCTCGACTTCATTTTAGGAGCCTTCTTAATAATGACCAGAAGGTGGCATACATAATACCTAATTCTAAAAGTGCATAACAATGCATTCAGTGGAATAAAAGGTTTGTAGGGTTTTTTTGAGAGATTTTTTGCTATAGGGCGTGTGCACTCACCAGAAAGACAGAGAAAGATAGAGAGACAGAAAGCAAGAAATCACCCCTGAGGGGGGATGGCCACACCGCAATCCCTTCTCCTCCATTCTCCTCTTGGGATCTTGGGCATGCACACACACGCGCCCAGTGTGAGTTTAAGCCATTGGGTTCGGAACTTGAACTGTTGTCAACTACATGGCAGCCCAGCAACATAGCCATTACGCCAACTGCTAGTCCCAGAAGCAAAGTTTTATTATCTAGTATATGTATCTTTAGTCCACAATGAAGAATCTCATAAATTTCCCCAAATAAAAGTTGCACAAAATATAGGTTCAGTAGTTGCCATAATGGCTATGTCGCTGGACTCCCATGTAGTCGACCGTGGTTCGAGTCCCGAATCCAGTGACTTAAACTCACACCAGGCACATGTGCGTGCGTGCGTGCCCAAGATCCCGAGAGGAGAATGGAGGAGAAGGGATTGCAGCAGGACCTTCCCCAGGGGGATGATTTCCTGTTTTCTATCTCCCTGTCTCTCTCTGCCTTTCTGACGAGCGTAAGCATGCTATAGCAAAAACCTCTCAAAAAAAGAAAAAGAAAAGAAAAGAAAGAAAAATGTTGGGGAAAATAAACACGGAAAAAGGCAGCCCACACTACAACTATTACCGCAACCTAACCACTAACACCACATGAGAAAAGACAGCCCACACTAAAACTATTACTGAACCTAACCACTAATACCACGTGAGATACAAACTCTGAAATTTTTATTCTTTATAAAATTTTTTATTGTGGGGGCCAGCAGGTGGCGTGGTGGTTAAGGTGCTGGACTCACACATGGCTGGCCGTGGTTTGAGTCCTGGACCTGGTAGCTTGCTTTCTTACTTTCCTCTCTTTCTCTCCCTGTCTCTATCTAGTCAAATTGAAAATAATAATAATAATAATAATAAATAAAATGAAATAATTATTTTTTAAAAAATTTAGATTGTGACAGCATAGCTTGGAATTTTGTTTTCATGTATTTGCTATTTGGTTGGTTTTTTGCTTTTTTATTTTTATTAATTCTTTTTAATTGCCAGAAAGTGCATGTGGTAGCCAGAGATAAAGAAAGAGAAAGCACCCCTCAATGGAGTGTGATCACACCACAATACCCTCTTCCATCTCTCCATCTGTCAAGATTTGGGGTATGTGTGCCTGGTGTGTTTTGCAAACTGAGGACATAGGTCTGACTGCTTTTTCCTATTTCTCAAATTACTCTCTTATTCCTGGTACTCCTATGTGGAGAGGACAGACTATGTACACTATGAAGAGTAGGCCACATCTTGAGAGCAGTTACTTGTTAGTCAGTATGTGATAATTATCTGTTTTCCCTAAATCTGTGGTACTTGCTGATTAGTGACTACCATGTGGTCTTGACTCTGCTTTGAGTAATTTAGGGAGCTTGTGTGCCCTAGGAAGGCCTGGTTGCTAAAGATGGAACTATCAGCATATTCTGTGGAAATGGGGTGGGACAGCAACTGTGATTAGTGAAATTCTCCTGGGGCAGAGGACAGAAGTCCTGAACAGGTTCAGTTGATCCTTCTTCCACAGAGCCTGTTTTGAATGCCAGCTGTATAGGATCTAAGTATTAGTGAGTAAGGAAACTCAAAGATGTCCTAGTAAGGGGCATCAGAGATCTGGTTCTATATAGAATCCTTTAAAGGTTAGTGCAAAGTCTGCTTTTTGAACACCCATGTGTTTTCCATAGGATCTGATTTTTAAACAGTTCTTTCTTTTTTCTTTTCTTTCTTTTTTTTTTCTTTTTTTAAGGGAGACTGATTTTTGCTATAGGGCACATGTGCTCACTAGAAATACAGAGAGACAGAAAGTGAGAAATCAACCATTGGGGGCTGGCCATGCTGCAATCCCTTGTCCTCCATTCTCCTCTTGGGATTTCAGGCGTGCACATACACATGCCTGGCATGAGTTTAAAGTTGCTGAGTCTGGGACTTGAACTGCAGTCAACTACATGGGAGTCCAGCAACATAATCATAACAGCATCTACTGGTCTCCAGTTTCCATTTGGAAAAAACAGCAACAGTTGACTCAAAATCACTACCTTTCAGTCAAGATACTTAAAGTCTGAATTTTATAAAACTTGATATGAATTCTATCTTTTACTCACTAGTAGGGATGTGGCTGGGGAATAATAGGCATTCACATTGTGTTTCATAATTACAAAACAGCATATCTAAAGAATTACATTTTGTTTATCATGAACAGAGGGCCCAAAATCTAAGCCAAAAATAAAGTTAATTAAAACCAGTGATAAAAGCATGCTGTACCAGGAAAATAAACCTTCATAAAACATGATAACCTATAATTCAATGGGCTCAGAATTACTCTTTTATCTCTAAATATCCCTTAGTATTAAAAAACCCTCACATGAAGGCACATATATGAATCAGATGAAACTATTCACAAAGGCACTCAGAGAAATTTGGACTCCTACCAGCTTCCCTAAGTCTGCAGCATTATCCAGATCACAGGAAGCCTCACGTTGAAAAGGAACTAGGCGGATGTCTACATATTATTTTCTGAACTTGATTGTTAAGACTAAACTGGTTATACATGTCTAGCCTCTCCAACTGGTTAGACCGCCAAATAAAAACTATAAAATATATTACTTGTTTATGTATACCTGTAGAGGGCTATAACAATTTTTAAATAAATATAACAAGTATTTATCGAGAATAGATGTATTATGATTCCTCACTAAAACAATTCCAAGCATTTAACAAGTTCTATTCTCTCTTGTGTCAAAGTCATTGTCTTAGATTGTAGTTTATACCACATGACTCTAACTCTTTGAAGCTATCAAGATAGTCTATAGTTCTGTGCTCTAGTATACCAAATTGATGGCATTTAGTTAGGAAATTCTAGACACTGACAACCCTCTGGGAGAAAAGCCATGGGTTTCTGCATGTCCTCTAATACAGCACTTCTTAAACTTTATAGCCTATATGAATCACCTAGGAATCATCTGATTTGATAAGAAGGGGTGGAGCTTGAGATGCTGCAGTTCTAACAAGTTTCCCCAATTATTGGCCCTTGCACTAGGTTAATAGTTCATAACAGAATAGATGACAGGTCTCAGAAGAGGTTCTAAGTAAAATTGTTCTCCCGGATATTCTCATCAGTACCTACTACAGAAACACTGGACATATTTAAACAAATAATTAAAGAACTTGTCCTGGTAAATGAAATAAGACAATGTTTATTTACAGTTTTAGAAATCTTTAGAGCAATCTTACATTTAAGAAGGAAAAAAAAAACTGTACTGATGAGATACCAGAATGAAGAGAAATAATTGGAATACATGGAATGATAATTGAATAATTAATTAGAATGGTAAACTAAAGACAAAAACATAAATTTCAAATATTTGAGACAGCACAGTAAGATAAGAGCAGAAAAAGAAGATCGTCAACAAAAGGCAGAATCAACAGTTTGGGGGAAGTCTTTGGACAGGGAAAAGAAAAGTATTCTTAGTCTACCTTTCAAAGAGCTCAAGTAAGCAAACCCGTGATTTTGGCAAGCATTTAGCCTCTGCAGTTTCCCTGTTTGTATCTCTGCTCAGTTCCAACAAGCTGAAGAACACCCATTTTGTCCTTGGCATAGCACAGCAACTGTTATCACTAAATCATAACTTATCCTCCAGTATATTGTTTGTGAAGAACCCCTCTGTTCTACTAGTTATTAATCCTCCCAATCATGATGAAATATTTTCTGGTATGCCATTCTAATTCCTTATACTCATTTCTCAATTTGAGAGACAAGTGAGTTTTTCTATTAAAACAAAGCCCATATTTGGTATTGTACAGAAAATGCATCTCATTTTAGTCATCATGAAGAAAGTCACTATAAACTGCATTTATAAAACCATTTATGTCAAAAGTTGAGATATTTTGAACCCTAGTTAATTAAAGCATAACTTTTTATTTGTCATACACACACACACACACAAAAAAAAAAAAAAAAAAAAACCTATGGCTTGAATCCTCCCACTTCAAATTCATGTTGTGACAGGATTAAAAGGGTAAAATTAAATCATTAATTCAACTATGATATTGTAAGGTGGGGATCTGGTGAAGAGATCAGAATTGCAATGATTAGGGTGAGGTACCCATGATTGACTCCTGGCAGGCTTCTAAGGAGAAGAGAGGAGGACAGAACAGACATAGGGACACAGAAGCATGTGTCCTCCCTCCACTACATGGTAGTGCATGAGCAGCCCCTAGACTGCATAGGCTGAATAAATCTTTATTTTTATTAAAATATCCAGACTTAATTATTTTCTGTTCTTAGCAACAGAATGAACTAAAACAACCTTTCACCTAATTTAAACAGAGACACAGCACAAGGTCATCTCTGAGAGTGTTCCATTTGTGGTAATTTACACTGGTCTAGTTTCTAAGCATCTAATCAATTTATAAGACAGACTCAAAACTTTTAAGGTCTAGGATCATGATAAGTACAAGAAAATTAAAATACTGGGTCTTATTTCTCCTCCAGATATTTGGGGGGAAAAGGTGGAAATTTATGAAAATATTATTTACCAGCAGTTATATTTAATAAGGATACTCATAGGTTCTGTGCATTCATTTATTTCAAACTTTTCTAATTTACATTCACAAGTTTATATCTAGCAAATGTCATAAATGGTTAAGTATGCATCTTATTAATGTTTCATGTTCATAGAAAAATATACTGATAAATAACAGTGTTAACAGTGGTTATCTTATGGAGGATGAAAAGAGCAAGTGCCAGATGGAATCAGCAGGTGGTGTAGTGGTTAAGGCGTTGGACTGCCACATGGCTGACAGCAGTTCAAGTCCTGGACCCAGCAACTTAAAACACACTGGATGTATGTGCGTGCATGCCAAAGATCCTGGGAGGAGAATGGAGGAGAAGGGATTATGGCATGGCAATTTCCCCTGGAGGGGTGATTTCTCAGTTTCTGTCTCTCTGTCTCTCTCTGACTCTCTGGCAAGTGAAGGAAATTTGGATAGGATTTCTCTTACTAGATTATGTACATCTCTTGATTTCGTATACATAAATATGATTAGAAGGAAACTCTACTCCTCATGCTTACTTATAGGTACTATACTAATATTCAATGTGTTTCTCCCTCCCTCACAGGCTCTTTGTGAGAAATTATCTTATAACCTAATTAGGACAAGCAACAGACTACTCAGAAGCCTTTCTCAATATTTTCAGGGCTACTCTCACAAATAGAGGCATATATTTCTTTCTTGCTTTTAGTATCTTTGACACCTGTTTTCACTATCCTCATCTCCTAACTAATACAAATAAAAGAAAATAAACCACACAATGAATTAGAACTTTGTCTCTTTTGTTCACCACTGTATCTCTATCATCTCCAACAATGCCTAAACACACACTAAGTATACAATAAATAGATATTTTTGAATAAATTAATAAACCCCCTCCTCTTTCTTCTGTATGGCAAGGGGCCTGCACTGTCCTGGCAGAGAGGACAGTGTCCTGGCAGTTGTCCAGTTGTGCCCATTACTAAGTAATTTTTTTTCTTTTTCTTTTTTCTTTTTTTTTGGAGAGGTTTTCGCTATAGGGCGCGTGCGCTCGCCAGACAGACAGAGAGAGACATAGAGACAGAAAGCGAGAAATCACCCCCCAGGGGGGATGGTCATGCCACAATCCCTTCTCCTCCATTCTCCTCTCGGGATCTTGAGCACGCACACACACGCGCCCGGCGTGAGATTTAAGCCACCGGGTCCGAGACGCGAACCGCGGTCTACTACATGGGAGTCCAGCGACATAGCCATTACGCTAACTGCTGGTTCCCGCTAAGTAATTTTTTAGATTTAATTCAGAAATGAAGTCTCACACACCCACTATGACTGAGCTCTTGGGTATGTATTCCAATTCAGTGCTGATCAGCACAAGAGCTATCATTAGATTTCTATGTGCTAGCTACTGAGTTTATCCCTCTCTTGGCTCCAGATTCAGAAGGAAGATTTTTTTTTTTAATTGGAAACCCCTAAGCTCCAATACTTCTATCATTAAAACTTATCATTTTAAATGGACTTATTTTTATTACAGATATATTCCTTTTTAAAAGTCACATTCTCTAAATCATGTGCTTCAACTACTCTCCAGTTTGCATGAGCGTATCTATCCATTAAGCAGGTATTCTCATTCTAAATGCACCATGGAACTGAAGGACTGTGAGGTGGCTTGCAGCATTCTCATCTCTTGCTATGGTCTGAATATTTCTGTCCTACCAAATTCGTATGTTGAAATCTAACCTCAATGTGATGATATTAGGAGATAGGGCCTTTGGCAGGTGATTAGGTCATGAAAGCAGAGCCCTCATCAATGGGATTAGTGTCCTTATGTACCTGCGACCGGAGACCAATGAGGTACACAGGTTAGCTACTCCAGGCTTTTCACAAATACTTCTTAGACGGGGTTGTAGACTCCTAGGGTCAGTTGTTAGAATCCCATGCCCAAAGGCTAGTAGCATTCATTTAGGCTACTAGTGACTTCAAGGACAGTTCATTGACTGAAAAAGAGAGAGAGAAGGAAGTATTGAAACCATTTTCCCCTCTGCTTAGAGCTATATGGCAGCAGGGCTTTATGCTGCAAACAACACTCATTAAAATAACATGAAAAATTATCACTATTAAGATGAGGAAATAGATATGTTCGGATGGAGTATTGGATATACCTCTTTCCTTTTTCAAATGGTTCAAAACACTTCTATTTACTTGCCAGATCCTGTTAGAGAGGTTGGACTAACACCCTTCCCAAAGAGTGAAGAGTGCTCTACTCTCTCACACACACATAGGCACATATGTTCTAGCAGAAGAAAGAGAAACAGAGAGAGAGAGAGAGAAAAGAACAGTGGAGGAAGGAAGGAAGGAAGGAAGGAAGGAAGGAAGGAAGGAAGGAAGGAAGGAAGGAAGGAAGGGGGGAGGGAGGAAGGGAGGGAGGAAGGAAGGAGGGAGGGAGGGAGGAAGGAAGGAAGAACAAAGAGAGAAAGAGAAAGAAAGAGGAAGGAAGAAAGGAAGGAAGGAAGGGAGGAAGGAAGAAAAAGCAGTACAGTCTAGTTACATATTTGAATCATCAGCTATGACAAAACAGTTTTAAGAGATTTCTAAAACGTTTAAGTTACCTACTGTAGGAGAGGGAAGGAAATAAAGTAGGAAAAGACAGAAGACAAAACTAGCACCCCAATCACTTAAAAAGCTTTTAACAATAGGCTTCACTACAGCTTCTTATAGGATATCATCCTGATTTTATTGCCTTTATATATAATAATTTATACAGTACCCCAACTCTCCAAGTTGTACATTGTCAGTTTGTTCAGCACAAGGACAAAAAGTTCATGAAAACTGCATATTATGAAAAAACTATATGCAGATTTCAAAAAAATTTTGTACCAAAATAAAGTTGTACTTTAATTTCTTTGTCACAAACTCTGTGTTTCCTTGCTGAAACTTGCTTTCCAACTCTTTTTTTTTACACTCATAAAAGTAACAACAGCAGCAAATAAAATATGGGACTGTTTCATGAACTGTGACATATTAATTAATTTTAGCTCTGGATCCTGTTTGTGCTTTCAGGTTTTCTTTGTTCTGGTTTAGTATCGTTTTGATAGCAAACACTGTGCTAGCACATACAGAAAAACACAGCACCTTTCCTGCCTTCTAAGAATCCGAAAAGAAGAGAGAACAGCTTTCAGAGGCTTTGCAATTATTCCACCCTCAGATGTTTTCCTGTTAATGTAGTTTACAAAAATTACTCATCTGTAGGGAGCTCAATAAATATTTCTCTACTAATGTGTGACAGGCAGATCCGGTAATTAGATATAATATTTTCATTCATACAATGGAACATATGATCTTCTACATGGAAATTGGCTCAAAATATACGAAGATGAACTAACTCAGTTTTCTGGATCTAGCTGATGCCAGTGGGTTTTGATTTATTATTTTTCTTTATGCCTGCTGTAACTTGTACTTATTTATATAATCTCATTATAACATCTAATCTCTTAGCAAGAGTTTAAACACTCTGGCTTTGAATGCAGTTAAATCACAACCTGATTAAGGATTCATTTTGTAATCCTACTCTTTCTCTAAACCTCAGAACATCTGAAGAATTCTAAAGCCCTCCATTTCCCTCAGTTACTGCTCATAGCATGAATGCCTGTTGGCTACCTCAGCATTAAAGGGTCCTTGCTTTGACTGTTGAGCTTTCCAATATCACAAATAAGTGAAACAATGATGAAACACAGCTTATTCCAACAGTGCAAAATTTAAACATCTTCCCACAAAAACAATTGACTAATTAGATCTTCAAAATAAAACTACGCAGCAATAGGAAACTTGTTTACATATGCAATAAAAAATTCTGTTGGGGTGCATATTCATTTGAAAAGATAAACATTGCGGCCAATCCACATGGGAAAAAGTGGGAGCATGGAGTGTGGGGATGGCAGGCATTGTCTGAGCCAGGACCCTGGACTAGACTGGGTTGTTTGCCTTCTGATGCTATTAATGGCCCTGGATCCCCGGGCTCAGTTACCAAGTAGGTTTTCATCCAAGTTGGGCAACAATATCAAAATTATTTATTTACTTATCTAATTAATTTTAGAGAGAGATTTTTTGCTATAGGGCATGTACACACAGCAGAGAGACAGAGAGAAAATGATAAATCATCCCTTTCCCCCCAGGGGATGGCCATACTGCGATCCCTTCTCTTCCATTCTCCTCTCAGGATTTTGGGCATGCAAGCACATGTGACTGGCATGCATTTTAAACTTCTGGGTCCAGGACTCAAACCACAGGCAACTATGTGGGAGTCCAGTGACATAACCATCTGCTAGTCCCATAAAAGTAATGTAAAATGCCTAAGCACCAACTGAACCTGGAGTTGATATTTAAGATGAGGTAGGTGGCTAAGTGACCTAAGGAACAATTTTTTTTTTCGAGAGGGTTTTGCTATAAGGCATGTACACTCACCAGAGAGACAGAGAGAGAGATATAGAGAGAAAGTGAGAAATCATACCCCAGGGGGATGGCCATGCCACAATCCCATTTCATTCTCCTCTTGGGATTTTGGGCATGCACACATATGCACCTGGCAAGAGTTTCAAGTCACTTTGTCCCAGATTCTAACTATGGTCAGCCATGTGGGAGTTCAACACCTTAACCACCATACCAACTGCTGGCCCCAGAAGCAATTTTTTTAAGCCAGTGAGAAATTACTAAATAGCTTTACAGGCTAGGGGTTGGGGGCTGAAACGGGCTATGATTTATTCTGAGCTATGAAGAATAGTAAAAGCAGATGCCTGGTTTTACTATTTGGTACTTGGGGTCAGTAAAGATAGTCTAGTATACATGTGTGTAGTTATGTAGTACCATTTTATACATGTGCATTGTATAAAATTTAGAAGACTCAAAAGGATGTATACGTGACATTTCAGCCCCCACTAATTTCATATTGCCTGCTTACCCAATCTCCCTTCCCAAAGGTGACTGTGATTGCAATTTTCCATCTCCTCTTTCCTTTTTGTTCTTTTTCTTTTTCTTTTTAAGAGAGATTTTTGTTATAGGGTATATGCACTTACCAAGAGACAGAGACAGAAAACAAGAAATCACCTGCCAAGGGGGATGGTCAAGCAACAATCCTGTCTCCTCCATTCACTTCTCAGGATCTTGAACATGCATGCACACACCAAGTGTGAATTTTAAGTTACTCGTCCAGGACTTGAAACACAGTTGACTACATGGTAGTCCAGCAACTTAACCATTATGCCTTTACTCTTTTTTCTAGTGCTGACAAACCTTCTCTAGCCTAAGTACTCCTGCCCAGGTACTTTCCAGATTCTTTATATTACTGCCTGGTTAATTTTAACCATATTTGCCCATTAATAGAAACCTAAATGCTTTACTTATTCTCTTTTAATTAATTTCCTTTCAGAGTCCTCTCCAACAAGCTCCCTATATCTTTCACTATATGTATTTCTTTCTCACTTCCAGACATCATTCACTTTCTTGTTTTACTCTGGTCTGTCTAAAGATTCTGCTTTTTGACACTGAAGTCAGATTCCATTTCTTTTGATTGTTCCACCCCATCACTTTCCTTTTTCTCTGAACTCTTAGGTCATTACTTCAATCTGGGTCAATTTGTCAGGCATCTATAAAGGTGGTTATTTGAAATCTGATTTACTGCATTCCAAAATGATGCCAAATTTCATGAAATAAAATATTAACTTGCCTTTTTTTGATAGAACTCCATAAATCCAACAAGAAGCAAAGAGTTTAACAAAAAGCTAATGTTACAATTTGTCTTTGGTTAGTGAAAAGAAATCATTAAATTTTTTTGAAAAAGAGTCCTTGGGAAAAATAAAACAGAGAAAGAGTCCATAGTACAGAAGCCTCAAACCACTAAATGAATACATTTATATGTACAGTTATATGTAATGAAGCAGTGAAAAATGATTTTTGAAGTCAGGCAGATCTGAATTTTCTACTTCCTGATTGTATGACTTTGGGTAATCTGCATTATCTTTTGGAGACTTGAAATCTCACCAAAAATACCAGTCAAGGAAAGTAAACCACTCAGCATACTGCCTGCCACATTGTAGATGTTCAATAAATGTTATGTGTTGTCTCCTGTGTTGGGCAGATTAGTTGATGTGTACCTTACTTAGTAAAAGGGACTCTGAAGACCTGATTAAGTCAAAGGTTTTAAAACAGGGAAGTTATCTCAGATATACAGGTGGACCCAGTATAATCACAAAGGTCCTGCACAGATAGAGGCAGAAGATATGTAACAACAATGTGAAGAGGTAGAGTGATTCCACATGAGTGAGATTCAGCCCACTGTTGCTGACTTTGAAGATGGAGAAAGGAGACATGAGCTTAGGAAGGCATATTGTCTCTAGAAAGGAGCTAGAGGGGCCAGCAGGTGGCATGGTGATCAAGGCTCTGGACTACCACATGGCTGCCGGCAATTCTTGTCCTGAACCTAGAGGCTTGCCTTTTCCCTTTCTCTCTCTCCCTCTCTCTCTAGTGAGCGTACGTGCACTACAGAAAATTTAAAAATAATAATAATAAATAAAACTAAATAAATAATTATTTATTTTTAAAAACGAATCTGGGAAAAGTAAGGAAAGAGATTCTTCCCTAGGGCTTCTAGAAAGGAGCATAGCTCTGTTGACACCTTGATTTTAGACTGTAGCCCATTGAGACCTGGTTCAGATTTCTGACCTATAAAATTATAAAATAGTATGTTTGTGTTGCTTCAAGCCACTAATTTTGCAGGGTTTCTAATTTTAATTTTTTTTATTTTATTAACATAAAATAATTGTACAAATTGTAGGGTAGGGTATTGTAGGGTTGTGATTTTTTCAGTATATGAATATAATGTGTAATAATTAAGTCAGGGAGACTAGTAGATGACATAACGGTTACATCACTGGGCTCCCACATAGTTGATCATGGTTCGAGTACTGGACCCAGTGGCTTAAAACTCACAGTAGGTGCATATGCATGAGTGCCCAAAACCCTAAGAGGAGAATGGAGAAGGGATTGTGGCGTGGTCACTGCCCCTAGGGGGTGATTTCTTGCTTTCTAGCTCTCTGTCTCTGTCTCTCTGGCAAGTGCACACACCCTATAGCAAAAATCTCTAAAAAAAAATAATAATAAAAATAAATAAATAAATAATTCAGGGTAATAGTATGCCCATCATCTCAGCCATTTGCCATTAGTTTGTGTTGGGAATATTTAAAATCCTCTTTTTTAGGTACACTGAGCCTCTCAGTTAAGTTATGAACTATATTCACCCCTCTGTATTTTATAGCACTCTGTATTTTATAGCACTAGACATTGTTCTTATCTGTAATTTCATTTTCATTAATCAACATTCCTCCATTCTCCTCACCTCTGTCCCTAGCTCATCTTTCCCAGGCTCTAGTAGTAATTCTTCATCTATTTCTATGTTTGTGGTAATGTGATAAAACATCATAGGAGAAACCAGCAGTTGGCATAATGGCTATGTCACTGGACTCCCATGTAGTCGACCGCAGTTCAAGTCCTGAACCTGGTGACTTAAACTCACGTCGGGTGCGTGTGCGCGTGCCCAAGATCCCAGGAGAAGAATGGAGGAGAAAGGACTGCGGCATGGCCATCCCCCCTGGGGGTTGATTTCTTGCTTTCTGTTTCTCTGTCTCTCTCTGTCTTTCTTGTTATGGCAAACATCCTATAGTGAAAACCTCTAAAAAAGAAAAAAAAAAAAAAACACATACACATAGGAAATAAATAGTTCTCTCAACAAGACTCCTTTTAAGGACCAATTCTGTATAGGTCACTGTATCCAGCATGAGTGCTAGATATGAACATAGATCAATAAATTGGAATTACTGAAAGTTCCAGCAGAAAGGATAATTTTCAATATTCCACTGCTTAAAAAAGAAGAGGAAATCAGGTTAACTATAAAAACTGTAATCCAAGTTTAAAGCATTGAGGAAATTCCCCATCTCACAGTACAAGAACAAGGAGAGATCCTAATTGGTAACAAATTCTTCTATAGCTCAGTCAGGGTTTTCCCCTTAACATCCCCATATGCCATAATTACATCTAGTTTTCAAGACCAATAATAATAGCTATCGTGTATTCAGCATTTGGTATGTGCCAGGCATTATAAATGCTCTGCACATATTATCTAATCTTCACAAAATCTCTGTGGTGCTAAAAATAACTGCAATCCCCTCTTTTTCGATCTTTAATTCATAACATTCAATGGATTTGGAATCAGTTTTGGGGGAGAGACCAACAATTTTTTAAAAACAGAATAGAAAGCATTGGTGCATTGCCTAAAGTCAAGAGTAGGTATAAGCTCATCAAATTTCAGTTTCAATAATATGTTTTATATAATATAATGTATATATTATATATATTACATGTACTACTACACATGCATGTATGTATGTACTAAATTGTGTTATAGAACATATTTCTGACTATGGGTTGTAGTAAAAAATATTTCTTGCAGTGGGTCAAATTTAAAATTTTTGAATTATCAATGAAGAGGTTAAGAACATGAGATCTAGCAACAGGGCTACCTGGGTTTGATCCCCATTCTTTCATTTCACTAGGTCTGTGATATTAAGGGTTTTACTTATTCATCATACATACTTTATAGTATTCCATTTCATATTTCTTCTAAGAAGCACATTAATCCCAGGACCAGCAGTTAGCGTAATGGCTATGTCGCTGGACTCCCACGTAGTCGACTGCGGTTCGAGTCCCAGACCTGGTTGCTTAAACTCACGCCAGGTGCGTGTGCGTGCGTGCTCAAGATCCCGAGAGGAGAATGGAGGAGAAGGGATTGCGGTGTGGCCATCCCCTCTGGGGGGTGATTTCTCGGTGTCTATCTCTCTGTTTCTCTTTGTCTGTCTGGCGAGCGCACGTGCCCTATAGCAAAAACCTCTCCAAAAAAAATTAAAAAATGAAAGAAAGGAAGCACACTAATCCAAGTAAAGACCTTTGAACAGTGCTTTAATAATCAATGCTCAGTTAATGTTACTTTCCCAGTGTCACATGGGTTAGTAAGTGACAAAACCAGCCAGATTCCAATTTTGTTTGCAGGCTATTCTCTTAGCTTCTTTATGTCACAGCCTGACCTCAGACAGTTTATTTTTTCATTTTATTTATTCATTCGTTTATTTTTTAATTAGACCAGAGATACACACACACACACACATGCAGAGAGAGAGAAAGAGAGAGAGAGAGAAAGCAAGCCACCAGATCCGGGACTCAAACCATGGTTGGCCACGTGGGAGTATCCAGCACTTTAACCACCATGCCATCTGCTGGTCCCCATGACTTCAGACAGCTTTAATCAGAAGATTTGCATTGTGTTATTCACCTTTGAACTAATGCTTTATGGAAGGCCTAATAAACCCAATGTTTGTCCTGAAGATTTGGTGAACTTGGACGTATGGAATTAGTATGTTTGTCCTGAAGATTTGGTGAACTTGGACCTCAAATCTACCCTAAGGGTTTTTACAATCTGTTCACTAAGTATCAGAACATCAAGAGATGGGGGAGCAGCAGACTGTGGCAGGGACAGGATCTGGGCAGGAAAAGTGCGCTTTCTTGCCCTGTCCCATCTCAAGGGGGCCTTTTTTACCTCTTATCCAAACCTTGCGATTATCACTCTACTGTGGTCCAGACTTTATTTTTGGTGCAGGGTTTTTTTTAACCTCCTTCTATATAATTCCACAGTGAGTAAGAGCTTTTGGAAATGCAGGACTATAAAGAGTAAAAGAAAAAATATATACTTGAGGCTAGTCACTGGACTCTTTGGCTCAGTCTTACCTTCTTTAAAAAAGGAACTGTTGGGGAGAACACTTACCCCATCTCAGTGTTCCTAACACTCTTAGCCTCTTTCTGCCCATCCATTCCTTTCTCCTACCAGACCCAGTATCTTTCCTAGAGTAGGAGGAGCACCTTATTTGACTTCTGCACTTCAGAACAGGGAAGCTCACTTTTTTTACCTCACTTTTTCTCTCACTGACTCTCTCTCTCATCCCCTTTCTCTCTGGGAAGCTTCCTATCTTCAGAAAAAAAAATTATACCTTGCTCCTCCATGTTAGATATTGGACGTGGAGTATAGCCTGAGATGGTCCTTCCTGTGAGCAGGTGGGCACAGCATTGACAAGTTCATTCACCTAATACAGCTAAATTATGCTCTTTAAATTTCAATGGCTACGTTGACATTTTGGTCTCTATCTGCATTGCTCTTTTGTATACTCCTCAACTGTTTTTCAAAGTTAGACAAAGAATATCATTTATTAATCTCATCATATTTCACTAGGGATAATAAAATAATGTATTTGGTAGAGTAAATATGTCTATATATCAGGAGTTTGTTTTCCAATTTTATCATTTTTAATGCACCTATTTATTTCATAATAATTTTTAAAAGACTGACTTATTAATTTAATCAGATGACTGTGTTTCAGCTAAATTTACTAAAAAGAATAAAGCTAAGTTTAAATCTAATAAAATATCTTTCACACAAAGTTTTCAGTTTTACATAGTTTTTTACTATTTAAAAACATTTTAATTTTTTAAACTGGTGATAGGAAATACCACTGCAATGGATGCAGTCAATAATTATATGAATACTAGCTGCAAAGATTTTTTTTTTAATCTAGTACTTTTGGGGACCAGCAGATAGTATAGTAGTTATGTCATTGGACTCCCACACAGCTGGACCATGGTTAGAGTCCTGGATCAATTGGATTGAAAATCACACCAATTGCAAGTGCATCTGTGCCCAACATCCTGGGAAGAGAATGGAGGAGAAGGTATTGTGGTGTGGCCATACCTAGTGGGGGTGTGATTTCTCACTTTTCCTCTCACTCTCTCTCTCTCCAGTGAGTGCACATACCTTACGGCAAAAACTTCTTAAAAAAAAAAAAAAAACTAGTACTTTTTTCATAATGTTTTCTCTATGAACTATAATAATTTTTACATGAACTTGGTAACTCTATGAAAAAATAAAATATGAAATAAGTTTGCCCAAAAAATCTTTTATGCTTTTAAACCAAGAATTTTGATCTTCAAGTATCCACATGGTATTCTTCCATAATCTACAATGATAGTAGGTGAATGATTATTATCGTGCTCATTCCTAGGCACTGGTGAACAAACAAATGTGGTCCTTATCTTCATGGAGCTCCCATTTGAAATGTATGCATACTTTGCCATAGGGCAGGCGCCACCAGGCCCATGTGTGCTTACTTTGAAAACAGTTTTTAAATCACTTTTCATTAAAATATGTCTTGACAGTAATCATAAAATTGATCATTCTAATTGAGGTTTTTTTTGTTTGTTTTTTGGGGTTTTTTTAAAGAATTTTTAATTTAATTTTATTTATTCATTAATTTATTTTAATTTGACCAGCGAGGGATACACACAGGGAGAGAAGGAAAGTGAGAAAGCAAGGCACTAGGTCCAGGACTCAAACCGTGGTCAGCCATGTGGGAGTGTTCAGCACCTTAACCACCACACCATCTACTGTTCCTGATAACTCTAATCGTAAAATTGACAAGGACCTCAAATTATTTAGGGAGAGAAAACTATTATTTATTGGGTAAAACCTTTTGTTACATAATCCTATTTAATTTTCATAACAACCTTAAGAAAGGTATTATTATTGCCATAATAAAGGAATTGAAACTGTTTTATTCATTATATTACATGTTACCAATAAGATCATACACACTGGTTAATGAAGAAGGACACTTTAGGGCCCAGCCATGGTGGCACAGTGGTAATGCAATGCCTTGCAATGCTCGAAGCCATATGGAAGATCAGAATATAAGGGTTTGGTTCCTGGCTTATCCTGTACACACTGGTGATTCTGGCTGACTGGAAAACTGGAGAGGGCAGGGGTCATGGCATGAGATTTGTTGAGATAAACTGTCTCTCTCTCTCTCTCTGCCTCTTTCTCTCATATTAGAAAAAATTATTTTTAAAAAAGGACACTTTAACTCTCCTCTACCTGCCAAAGCTTGTATTTTTTCTGCTAAAATCAATCAGCTAATGTCAATTACATCCTAAGTCAATGTGTTATTGTAATGAGAAAAAGTATTAAAAAATAAAAATTATGTAGATAATGACTTTACTTTTATTCCTTTTCTAGAAATCAATGTACAGAGTTTATTTATCCTTCTGTGTCCCATATAATATGCCAAAGAGTTTTCACTTCATAGGTATTCAGTGACTGTTAAATTAAATTGTTAATATATAAAAGAAAAAGCAAATTATAGTCAATGTAATTTGTTCCATAAAGTTTAAGTCATTCCTAATAGTAAATTATTATTAAGAGACTGTCAGCCTGTACTTCTTCAAAAATATAATAACCTGTATACATATAAGTAATTCTTCATATAGTATTTTGTTGGTCTGTATGAAATAATCCATGCTCCATTTCTCAGCAACCTAAAACCACTTTATGAGAACAGTGGAACATATTTGTGATGTAGTAGCAAAATGATTTCCTTAGTCTAAATCTTGGCTCTGCCATTTAATAATGTGGGACTTTATGCAAGTAATCAACATCTCTGTGCCTCAGTTTTTTCATCTGTAAAATGAGGATGAGACTAGAACCTACAATATAGTGCTGCTGTATTAAATAAGTTATTATGTGTAACTTGCTTAGACAAGAGTTTGACACATAGCATTTTTGAAGTGTCAGGTGTTATTGATATTGTTTATGTTGTAGTTGTTTTTAAGAAATTTAGTATCTTGAGTTCACACCTCCACAATTCACAAGGACACGAAGGATGAGATTATGGCCAACTATAATCTCTTCCTGACGAAGTCTAGGTGCTGAGATATTGTAGTACCAACACCACAGGCAGGTCCCAAGAGTGATCACAGGTGCCAGCTCTCTGCCTGATGGAGGAGTCCGACCCGGTGAGGCCCCAGGATCTGTCTGAGCCCCCCGACCTTTGAACTCTGCTTCCGGTTGGATCAACACGTTGGCAAGGCCACTGTTGTGAACCCCCCGACCTTGGAACAAAGCTTGGGTCAGTTAGCATGTCAGCAAGGCTGCCTGCTATTTGCTCCAGAGAATTGAGGCAGCCTCACTGGGAGCATAGGACGTGCATGAAAGGCATCGAGGCCTCTGTCTTCTGTTCACCTTCGCCGCCTTCGTCGAGATAACCCACCCACGCCGAGGCTGGACCCCGGCAGACTGAGATACGGACAGTGAGGCTGTCTAACTGGGTAGTAATTACTCTCTAAATTTGTCAATGTGGTCTTGTCAAAGACAACCAGAAACACATCTGCAGAACCAGAAATATATCTGCAGTTCCACAAAGTTGTATTAACTGACTAGTTGCAAGTAGAAGTAAATGGAGAACCACAGACATCTCAGTAAGGTTTTAAAAATAACTTATATTAGGGGGGCTGGCACATGGCATGGTCGTTAGAGGTGCTGGACTCTCACATGGCTGACTGTGGTTCATGTCCCAGACCTGATGTCTTGCTTTCTCACTTTCCCGCTCTCTCTTTCTCTGTCTCTCTCTGATCAAACTGGATAACACCATTACTACTAATAATAATAAAATAAAGTTAAATAAAATAATTATTTTTCAAAAAAGGTTTTTTAAAAAAGAATTTATACTAAGATTTGGGTTATAGTAAATGATGTGGAGGAACTTTCAAAGAAACAGAAATAGCCCCGGAATTGGACACTATCCAAAGCAAAGCTAATTTTCTAGTAGATATTAATAATTCTTATCTAAACACTGCAAGAAATGAAGTAGAACTAATGCTTTACTTGGAAAAAAAGTCACTAATAATTAGCCAGGAAAGGAGGTATTGGCTCATTTTCATGGCTTAGACAATGTTCTTATATCTCTCTGTTCAGACATATTCATAAAGCAGCCTAATACTTATCTTGCTCCATTATAGTCACAAAGTGCTGTTGTCTGAGGTTGTCATTCTATGAGAAGTTCTACATTCAACAGAATTTATAGCTTCATTCTGTGTGCCAGGCCAGCTCCTGGTTAGCAGGAGTCACTTTATTTCTTAAACTATCAAAAGATCAGAAATTTTTGCTCAAAGAGCAGAGCCGGCCAGAAAACAGCAACTATGATTGCTATTATTTACATATATAGGCAGGTTTACCATTCATAAAGTCTTTTTATATTCATTGCACAACTTGAGCCTCTCAGAACAATCCTGAAGGATAAGTAGGCCATAGCGTCTCTAAATTTCACAACTCCTGGGCCCTGATTCATAATACAGTCCATGTGAATGACACCTTCTCAATGTGCATAACATCCCCCTGGAGTTGTGCAACAAGGCTGCCCTGGCAGAGCAGACATTAGTATTCCTTTTGACAATTATGAAAATTGAATCAAAGAAGCTCCTTGAGTGTTCCTTATTTCTCCACAAACCTTAGCATTCTCTCTGGCAACCTGCTCAGCTGCTGATGTTGGATTCCTGATGTAGCCATAGTTCCCCCTTCCAGACAATTGCACCAGTCTGCCTTTTTATGACCTAGATTACATAACTACAACAACAAGAAAAGCTCTGCCTTATTCCACTAATATGTCTGTCTGCCCAAAACAGCATGCTAGAAGAGTAATGAACTAAAAATCTTTTTCAGTCACTTCCTAAAGGAAGAAATGTGTGTGTGCATGTGTGTGTGTGTGTGTGTGTGTGTATGTGTGTTGCCTAAAAAGTTAATATAGCTTAGTATATTTTGCTTACAACCTGGGAATGACAGACGGAAAAAATGATTTTGAATTCCAAAAAGCATTTGAAAAACAAAACTTCCTGAAAAATTCAGGGGCTAAAATTTCAAATGCACACTGAACTACTAAATATCTTTTTGCATTCTTGGAAACCTTCCAAGTCAAATATCAAAAGAAAATGGAATTTCCCATGAAATGTCTGTTTATAATAAACCTATTTGGTCAACACTGATTTTTTTTTAAAAGCAGGGAAATTCCCTTTTGTTACTAAATTTCTCTCCTCAAACACTATACAAAGTGAAACTGAAAATAGAATACCTCACTGATAATGTCAAGCAGTTCCCAGAAAGAATGTGAATTTTGATTAAAACAGATTTGTTCAGGAGTGTTGTTAGTATAATTTGCAAATTGTGATTTCTTACAATCATCATTAACAATCTACCTAATTTCTATGGGCCTCATTTTCATTAAATTAGTATTCATGCTTTTCTCTCCTATTTTTAGAGACTCTGTTGAACTTCCCTATCAGACTTTCCAGTCACACATTGTAATTTTATGTTCTAAGTCTATATCTCTTACTTAAAGAATTTTGATGGCAGAGACAACATGTATTTTGATAATATTGCATTTCTAGCATCTAGTCTAATGGAACATAAAGTATCTATTATATTTATTTGTTGCCTTAGGGAGGTAGACTAGAGATCTGTAGTGTCAGGAATGCTCACTTCTTATTCCTATACTTCTTTAAATAATGTTTAAATGTCTCAACATGCCTGTTTGGTATTAGAAGTCATAACAGAGTCAAGGAAAAGAAAGAAACTGCAAAAGATATTTCAAATAAAAGAAAAAGATAAATCTACAGAAACAAGCCCAAGTGAATTGGTGATAAGTGATTTACCTGACAGGGAATTCAAAACAATTGTCATATAGATGCACACTGAGGCCAGAGGGCAAAATAAGAACAAACTGAGAACCTCAAGGAGACAGAAAGCATAAGTAAGTACCAAACAGAATCACAGGTATGAAAAATTCTATAATTGAAGTGAACAGTTCATTAAAGAGGTTCTACAACACACTAGGCCAAGCAGAAGGATCAAATAACTTGAAAACAGATCACTGGAAAGCACCCAAAATGGGGAACAAAAAGAAAAAAGAATGAAAAAGAGTAGAACTGGCTTAAGAGACTTATGGAACACCATCAAGTGGTATAACTTTTCCATTATTGAAGTATCAGAGAAGAGGAAGTAATGGACAGAAAACATGTTTAAGAAATGAGATCAAACTTCCCAAGCCTAGGACAACACAGAGCAGCCAGAGCAAGGAAGTTCTAAGGACACAAAGTAAAATGAATCCAAAGAGACCCACACCAAGACACAGCATAATTATACTGTGAAAAGTTAAAGACAGAGTCTTGACAGCAGCAAGAGAAAAGTGAATCATCATATTTTGGAGAACCCATAAGGCCATCAGTGGATTTCTCAGCAAAATGCTTGTAGCCAGAGGGAGTGGAGTGGGGACCTGCCAATCAAGTATACTACAGCTAATATATTATATATATAGTATACAGTATATTGGCTAGTATATAGTATATTGGCTTTTTTATATATACTAAGTGTTTTATTGTATTCTGATGCCAATGTGTATAAAATAAGTTTCCTTGTGAAACAGAAATTTATGAAAACTCAGAGAGGTTGATGTTAAGGACTGAAAAAAGTAGAAGTTTTGTATATTATGGTGTGTGTGTTCTAGGAATAAGTTTTTGTATAGGCTTCCAATTTTGCTTTCTTGAATATTCACTGATTCATGAGGAGTGGCTTGGGAAACCTTTGAAAGATTCATTTTACTACAAAAAGGAACAGTCTTTCTGGGATCAAAAGGATTTGTTCTTAAAGACACTTCAGTAAGCAGGGGATCGTGTTAAGCATTCTGCAAACAGAATTGTTTCAAGTCTGCTGGCAGCCTCAGAAATTTTCCTGCAAATGAGCTGGGCCTCCAGCTGGAGCTGCTGCACCATCTTCTTCATAGCGGAGCTACTAGAAGAACCACACGTGGCACAAGGAGAGCTGGGTAGTCATTCAGCCGGGCCAACGGGTGGGTAGCTGACAGCCAACTGAAGTGATTATAAAGACTTTTTCAGAGACACAAAAGCTAAAAGAGTATTGTCATTATACCTACCTTACAAGAAATGCTAAAAGGAGTAATTCTTCAAGTTGTAAAAAGAGGATGTGAATTAGTAACATGAAATCAGATGAAAGTGGGGCCAGCAGGTGGAATAGTGGTTAAGGCAGTGGATTCCCACATGGCCAACGGCAGTTTTGAGTCCCAGACCTAGCAGCTTGCTTTCCACTTTCTCTCTCACTCATTCTGTCTCTGGTCAAATGAAAAACTATAAGTAAGTACATTGTCTAATCTAAAATACTTTAATACTGTAATAATAATGGGTCAATAAATTACATTTCTAGTAAAATGGTTAAAAGGCAAAACTATTAAAAACAACTAAAACTACAATGATTTGTAAAGGGATATAAATCACAAAGAGATTTAACATGAGTCATTAAAAACATATAAGGTGGGAGACAAGGGGGAATAAAAGAGAGTGTGTGTATGTGATCAAAATTAAATTGTTATTTACTTGAAATAACCTATTGTAAGAACAAAATTTTATTATTTTTTTGAAGAGGTTTTTGCCATAGGGCGCATGCACTCGCCAGACAGACAGGGAGAGACAGAGAGATAGAAAGCGAGAAATCACCCCCCAGGGGGGATGGTCATGCTGCAATCCCTTCTCCTCCATTCTCCTCTCAGGATCTTGGGCACGCACGCACACGCGCCCGGCGTGAGTTTAAGCCACCGGGTCTGGAACTCAAATCACGGTCGACTATGTGGGAGTCCAGCAACATAGCCATTACGCTAACTGCTGGTCCCAAGAATAAGATTTTTTTTAAAGGAGTATAGGGTATGTGTGCTTGCCAGAGAAAGACAGGAAGAGAGATATGGAAAGTGACAAATCATCCCCCACTGGGGTGGGGGATGGCCATGCAGCAATCCCTTCTCCTCCATTCTTCTCTGAAGATTTTGAGCACACACACATATTCTCCTGGTCCAGTGTGATTTTCAAGCTGCCAGGTCTGGAACGCAAACCACCATAGGCCATATAGGAGTGCAATGCCTTAACCGCCAAACCACCTGCTGGCCCTGAGAACAGGATGTTTTAAGTAAACCTTTGGGTAACCGCAAAGCAAAAGTCTATAATAGATATACAAAAGATTTTTTAAAAAATAGTCAAAGCATATACCACAACAGAAAACCATCAAACTAAACAAACACACACACACACACACACACACACACACACAAAGCAAGAGAAGAAAAAAGGTATAAATGATCTACAAAACCAGAAAATTAATAAAATGGCAGCAGTAAGTTCTGACATATCAATACTTATTTTGAATATAAATGTGTTAAACTCTCAATCAAAAGGCATAGAGTGGCTTAATAAATAAAATAAACACATAAACAAACAAAAAAGTCAACTACACGCTGCCTAGAAGAGATTTATCTCATCCTAAAGCACATTCATAAATTTATTTATTTTTTTAAAGAATTATTTTTATTTAACTTTATTTATTATTATTATTATCATTATTATTTTCCAGGTTGATCCAAGAGAGACACAGAGAGAGAGAGAGGAAGTGAGCAAGTAAGCCAACAGGTCCAAGACTTGAACCATGGTTGGCCATGTGGGAGTGCAGCGCCTTTAACCACCATGCCACTTGCCGGCCCCAGCACATTCATAAATTTAAAGTAGAAGAATGGAAAAAGATATTCCATGCAAATGAAAAACAAAAGAGAGTAAGAGTAGCTATACTTGCTATACTTATTTCAGATAAAATAGTCTTTGGTTCAGAAAATTGTAAAGAAAAGACAAAGAAGGATATATTTATAAGAGGATCAATTCATTAAGACAATATAGCAAATGTATATGCACACCTAACATTGAAGCATCTAGAAAATATAATACAAAGCAAACATTAAGAGCTCTGAAGGGAGACGATTATAATACAATAATTAGAGGGGATTTTAATACCTCAATTTCAATAATAGGTCATTCAGACAGAAAGTAAATAAGGAAACACCAGACTTGAACTACACTAATGACTAAATGGACCTGACAGAACATTCCATCCGAAACAATAGAATATACATTCTTCTCAAGTGCGCAAAGAACATGCTCAAGGATAAATCCTGTATTAGGCCATAAAAAGTAGCCTTAACAATTTGTTTTTTAATTTGCCAGAGGGCATGTACGCTTAACAGAGAGAGACAAACAGAGGGAGAAGGAAAAGACATCTCCCAAAAGGGCATGGTCCTGATGCAATTCCTTTTCTCCCATTTCTTCATCCTGTCAGGATCTGGGTCATGCATGCATGCATATCCAGTGTGTTTTTCAAGCCACCAGCGCTGGACATAGTCAGCTAGACTTTTAAAGAGGCACTATATGTCCCCATTTAACAAACAGCGGATATCTGCACTCTATGGCAGAAACTGAGGAACTGAAAGATATAATAGCAGGAAGGACAATTGTAGATACTAGAGACAGTATAGCAGGGGGTCAGTAATGGCGGAGGGAGAGAATCAGAGAAAGAAAAAAACACTTAACAGAAACAAAAATGAAATTTTATTTGTTGATGACAATGTATATAATGTTTTTGACTTGACTGATATGCACTGTATTCATGCTGGGAAAAACATGTGGAATCTGGGTCCTTTAATCACCAGGCCACAGGGCCGACCCAACAAATTTTACAAGATTCAGATCATATCAAGAATCTTTTCTGACCATAATGGGATTGAAATAGAAATCAATAACAGAAGGAATCAAAGTAAATGAACAAATATGTGTAAATTAAACCACATGCTCCTAACAACTGGGCCAAAGGAGAAATTATTGTTAAAACTTAAAAAGATCTTGAGACAATTGAAAACGAAAACACAACATACCAAAATGTACAAGATGCAGAAAAAGCAGTTCTAAGAAGGAAGTTCAGAACACAAAATCACTATATCAAAAAAATGAGAAAGAATTACAGTGTAATATTACACTTATAGGAACTAGTACAAGGACATGGAAAAAAGGGGACCCTTATACACTGTCAGAAGTATTGTAAATTAGTATAACTTGATGGGGCCATGCAGGCAACACAAGCTGGTAAGGATGCTGCCTCCCATTCTAAGGCAATGCCTGGACTGGGAAGAAACTGAGGCAAGGCCCAGTTTACAAGCTCTCCCTTGTGTCCTTGAACTGGCCGGTATTCAATTTCTCTGCCGTGAGTTTTACTGTTATTACGGTACCCTGCAAGGGTAAAACATCACCCCCAACCATTGCAATAAAGCCAATTAGTGATCTTGTAGGAATGTGGTTCCCTAAGACTGACAGGAGGATCGGGAAGTTTAACTCTCCCCCCCTGTCTGTTTTTAAGCCAAAATTAACATATAGATTAAGTTAGTATAAACCAAATTAGCATTAAAAGCATATGTAGACTAAGATAGTTTAAGGTTAGTTTTATGTAGATACCCCTTATTAAAACTACAGGCCTAACTTAACTCATACAAGGCAAAGTCAGCACATTCACCACATAACAGAGACTCAGAGATAAAACAAAAGAACTCACTAATTGACAAGACTCAACAAACAAAATGCAGGAACCCACAGATTTATTAGAGGAAAAATCCTGGATAGGACTACAGAATAAACAAAGCTGAGAGCTCCACAGAAAGATGAACCATTTTAGCTGGGAGTTCTTATCTAAAGCAACAGGTAGCTTTCAACTACAAAGAGTTTCTCATCTATGTGCTGTTGATCTTTACTTAGCAAGACAAGATTTCCATCTAGGTCGTTGTAACCAGCAACGTTACCGCCCTGGCCCGGGACTGAAGTTATCAAACATCCTGCAAGCCCCCTCTTCAAAAGACTCTTCCCAGTAATCAAGATCTAAGAAGAAGATACAGAAGACAAATGGACTTCCTCATCCTGAGAACTGTGATTGATTTTACCTGAGCTAACAAGACAAACAGCATGTTTTTAATTATTGCTTCCATGCTTTGTATACCCTGTTCCTTAGAGTAAATCTTTTACTGCCCCTCACCCATTTACTTGCATGGTTCACATTTTCAATAAAAAGGCACGATGATTCCTAGCAGTTGTCACTCCTCAGAGAGTGATCTTTGAGGGGTGTCTGGCATAGGACGTGCATGAAAAGCATCGAGGCCTCTGTCTTCTGTTCACCTTCACCGCCTCCGTCGAGATAACCCACCCACGCCAAGGCTGGACCCCGGCAATAGCTGTACTGGAAAACAGTATGGAAGTTCCTCAAAAAACTAAAAATACAACTTCCATATGGCACAGAAATTTACTTAGAGGTATATGTATCCACAGAAAATGAAATCAGTAGGTCAAAGAAATGTCTGCACTCCCATTTTCATTTCAGCGTTATTCACAATAGCCAAGATGTGGAAATAACCAGTTATTTGAATGAATGGATTTTTAAAACGGTGATATATATACACAATGGACTACTATTCAGCCTTTTATAAACAGCAAATTATTTAATTTGTGACAACATGGATAGAACTAGATATTATGCTAAGTTAAATAAACCAAGCAATGGGAGTTAAGTGCTATATCATCACCGAACTTGTGAAATCTAAGAGTCTAATGCAGGAACCAGCAAATGGTGCATGTCGTGTGTGCCCAGAATCCAGAAGAGACTGGAGAAGAGACTGAGCATGGCTATCCCTCTGGGGGGTGATTTTTCATTTTCTGTCTCTCTGTCTCTCTGGCAAGCACATTACCAAAATATCTTTTTAAAAAAAAGTCAAATGAATGGATAGTAGAATGGTGATTATTAGAGTCTAGTGGGGTGGAGAGGGAAAAGGAAATGTTGGTCAAAGGGAACAAAATTACAGTTAGACAGGAGAAATAGGGACTGATGATTACACAACGTGGTGACCGTAATTAATAAGAACGTATATTTTGAAATAGGTAAAAGAGTGGATTTCAAATGTTCTCACCCCATATCCATTTGAGGAGATGGATGTGTAAATTAGCTTGACTTGATCATTCCATGATGTATGCATGTATCAAAACACAGAGCTGTGGCCCACAAATACCTACAATCATTATTTGTCAATTAAAAATAAGACTTTTTAAAGATTATATTTGCATATAAAGGAAAAAAGGAGAAAATGTTTCTCAAATAATAAAGCAAAAAAAATGTAGTAGTATAATAGAGTAACAGGCACAATTTCCTTTCTTCCTTAAGCATGGGATCAAAGTGGATGATTTTAAAGCAAATGATCTTTTCTATCTTCTTCTACATAACCCATATGTATAATGTGAAGAATAAAGTATAATTTCATTTGAATGCAATTTCTGTTTAGTTATGAAAAAGCAATAATGGAGAGCTAGTCCAGTTCTGTTATATTTTAACCCAGGAATTTCAGTTTGAGGATAGATGAAGGACAGCAATGGGGAAAATTCCTTGGGCTTTTCACATAGTGCTCTAGCCAGCTAATAAAAGCTTTAAAAACATACTTCTACAAAACAAACAACAAAACAAAACAAAATAAAACAAAAAAGGGTGAGTGTGTGTGTGTGTGTGTATACTTTTTTTATTTTGCTGGCATTCTTTTTATGTAGAGTTCTGGCAGGGCACTTCACAGTATAGGGTGGCTAGGTCTAGAGGCAAACTTAAATTAATCCTGAGTCTCCTGGCCTAATGCCATCAAATAGCATCAAAATCCCTATTCTAATCCCTTACCAATAAGCACATTTTGCAAGCAAGATTCCCTGTATGAAAAACTTCCAAAGATTTTAATTGCTCATTACATTACTCTGAAAGACTCCAATAAGTCCTTTAGTCCTTCTAGAAGACTTCCATTTCTTTAGTTACCTTTGTCCATACTAATGTGGAAAAATTTGTCAGAATTTAAATACCCATTGCATGTTTCCTGCCAGATTATGCTCCATATGTCCAGTGTTAAAAATTTATCAATATAATGTTTTAATGAACAAGAAAACAAGCAATTTGCCCTGGCTATAATGTAAACAGCAAAAGAAAATATCCTGAATTTTTACAATCTAAATGAAAAACATTTTCTAGATGCTAATTTATATGGCTAATTAATGAGGAGATGTCTCTAGTAATCATTTCTAGAGACTGAACTTTTTTGTCCTGACCAATATTTTTGTTGAGCAGAAAATAAAGTAACATCTAATGAAAGTACGTCATATACTAACACTACATAATTCTGTTATTTATATTAGCTAGAGTAAAATTTCACAGAGGGAGGAAACAGCCTTCAAGACGTTAAGTGGCTTTCCAAAGTTGCATGATTCATATGTGACAAAACGTAAAACTAAAGGCAAGTATGTAAAATTCCAAGTATGCTTTCTTGAGCGCACAATCAATATAAGCAAAATGCCAACAAAAGAATCACCAAAACCTAGAAGAATGGACCTCACATATATATTAAAACTTAATATGATTAAATTCAAAAATTGAATGTAGGCCTAAAAATGAGATATTACTATATACTTTTCAGATAGCTAACGTAAATATACAGATATATACAGAGAAATGGAATCTTTCTCACATTGCTTATAGGAATGTAAAATCACACAGCCCCCCTGGAAAATAGGGACTTTTTTATTTAAAAAAACATACTTTTTATAAATATAAATATACATACTTTTTATTATTTACATTTAATCACTATACATCTTTACAGTGTACAACATAGTTATTTTCCAGCATGAAAACTGCATTATCAGTCAAGACGAAGACATTACTGTATACGTTATCAGCAAATTTTTTTTCATTTTTGTGTGAACAATTAAATGTATTGTTGTTTTTCCCCTGTTCCACTCTCTCCCTCCCCCTATAACCCACGCCCCCATTACTCTTATCATTACTATCGCTAGGATATATGGTTGCCCTGCATGCTATTAGACCTTCCAGTCTTTCCATTTCTGCTACACAATGCAGACATTAGGTATACATAAAGCAAGGACATACAAGGTCTGACTTCATTGTCTGGCTTGCTTCGCTTAGCATTAAATCTTCCATATTTGTCCATTTTGTATCAAATGTCAGGGTCTCGTTACATTTTATGGCTCAGTAATATTCCATATAGTACTATATGTCAGATTTTATCAATCCACTCATCTATTTTTGGCCATTTGGATTGATTCCATGTCCTAGCAACTGTAAATAAAGCTGCAATAAACACAGGTATGCAAGTGTTTTTCCAACTGAGGGTTTTTCTATCCTTTCAGTAAATACCTAAGAGTGGAATTACTGGCTCATATGATAATTCAATTTGTAGGTTTCTGAGGAATCTCTATACCATTCTCCACAATGGTTATACTAATTTTCATTCCCAAAATGTAGCAGAGTTCCCATTTCACCACAGCCCAGCTGGCAATTATTATTCTCTATTTTTTCTTTAAATTTTAGCCATCTAGGATTAAGTGCTATCTCAATGTGGCTCTGATTTGCATTTTCCTTATCATACAAGATGTCATGGGAAATCACATTTTGTATGCTGTGATGATGTTCAATTAAAGAATGTAAAATAAAATTAATTAATAAAAATAAAAAGAGAGATGTCAGGCATGTTGTCATATGCTTTTTGGCTGTTTGTATGTCTTCTTGGAGAACTGTCTGTTCAGCTCACTTTCCCGTCTTTTAATTGGATTGATTATTGCTTTGCAGATAAATTGTTTAAGTTCCCTATATACTCTGGCTATTTTTCCCTTCTCTGAGGTATAGTTTGCAAATATATTCTCCAACTCTGACGGTTGTCTCCTCACTCTAATTATTGTTTCTTTTGCTGTGAAGAAGCTTTTTAGCCTAATGTAGTCCCACTTGTCTATTTTTGGAACTATTGTGTGTGCACTGTTTTTTTGTTTTTTTTTTTTTTTTTTTAAGAAGTCTTTGCCTACTCTAAGGTCTCCAAGAGATTTCCCTGTGTTTTCCAAAATTAGTTATATAGTTTGAGATTTTATGTTAAGATCCTGAATTCATTTTGAGTTTAATTTTGTTAGTGGTGAGACATAGGGGTCCAGTTTAATTCTTCTACAAGTGGATATCCAGTTTTCCCAACACCATTTGCTGAAGAGATTTTCTTTCTCCCACTGGATTGTCTTGTGCCCTTTGTCAAGAATCAGTTCATTGTATGTTTTACAGTTTATTTCAGAGTTCTCATTTCTGTTCCATTTGTTCTGCCTGCCTGTTTCTGTGCCAATACCATCACAGCTTTGTAATATGGTTTGAAGTCAGGAAGTGAAATGCCTCCTTCTTTAACCCCTTGCACAGTATCGCTTTGGTGATATGGGGATTTTTACGGTTCCAGACAAATTTTATGACTGCTTTTTCTATTTCAGTGAGGAATATTTCTGAAAATTTTATTGGAGTTGCATTGAATTTATAGATTACTTTGAGTAGGATTGACATATTGATTATATTAACTCTTTCAATCCAGGAATATGGAAAGTTTTCCTCTTTTTTGTACCATTTTTAATTTCTTTTTCAAGTGTTTCAGAGTTTTCATGGTAGAGGCCTTTGACTTCTTTAGTTAGGTTTATTCCTAAATATCTTATTCTTTCTCTGGCTGTTGTTAATGGGATTGCTTTCTTCAAGTCTATCTCAGTTTGTTCATTGCTGGTGTTTAAAATGCTACAGACTTTTGCATATTGAGTTTTCTTTTTTTTTTTTTTGGAGAGATTTTCACTGTAGGGCGCGTGCGCTCGCCAGACAGACAGAGAGAGACATAGAGACAGAAAGCGAGAAATCACCCCCCAGGGGGGATGGTCACGCCGCAATCCCTTCTCCTCCATTCTCCTCTCGGGATCTTGGGCACGCACGCACACGTGCCCGGCGTGAGTTTTAAGCCACCGGGTCCGGGACACAAACCGCGGTCAACTACGTGGGAGTCCAGCGACATAGCCATTACGCTAACTGCTGGTTCCCTGCATATTGAGTTTTGTATCCTACCACTTTACTACATTCATTTATTACTTCCAAGAGTTTTTTGTGGTTTCTTTGAATCATTCATCTGCAAATAGAGATGATTTTATTTCTTTTCTTATTTTAATGCTTTTTATTTGACTCTCTTATATGATTGTATTGGCTAGAACTTTCAGTACTTTGTTGAAAAAGATTGGAGAAAGTGGGAGCCTTGTCTTGTTCCAGTTTTTCTTTCCCCATTCACTAAGATGTTAGCTATGGATTTGTCACAGATGGCTTTATTGTGTTGAAGAATGTCTTTTCTATGCCAGTTTTGCTGACAGTCTTTTTTTTTTCTTTGAGAAATTTTTGCTATAGAATATGTGTGTTTATCAGAGAGACAAAAATAGAGATATAAAAAGTGAGAAATCACCTTCCTGGGGGTGGGGGGATGGCCATGCCACAATCCCTTCTCCTCCATTCTCCTCTTGGGATTCTGGGCATACACACACATCCTCCCAGTTTGAGTTTCAAACCATTGGTTCTAGGACTCGAACAATTGTCTGTTATGTAGTAGTCCAGCATCTTAACTTCTATGCCACCTACTGGCCCTGCTGACAGTCTTAATCATGAAGGGATTTTATATTTTATTGAATGTTTCTTGAGCAACAATTGATATGATCATTTGATTTTTGTCTTTCTTCTGTTAATGTGATGTATTACATTTATTGTTTTACATACGTTGAACCTTCTTTGCATCCCTGGAATAAAGCCTACCTGGTCATGGTGTATAATCTTTTTAATGTGTTGTTGAATACAATTCACTAGTATCCTATTGAGAATTTTTCCATCTGAATTCATCAGGGATGTTGGCCTGAAGTTTTCTTTTTTTGTTGTTATGTCCTAGTCTATTTTAGGAATCAGGATGACAGAAGCTTCATAGAATGAATTTGGTAAGGTTCCTTCCATTTGGATCTTTAGAAATAGTTTGAGGAGAATTAGAGTTAGTTCTTCTTTAATGATTCTGTAAAATTCAGAAGTAAACCCATCAGGACCTAGACTTTTCTTTGTTGGCAGACTATGTATTACTTATTCAATCTCATTGCTAGTTATAGGTCTATTCAGGCTTTCTATTTCTTTCTGGTAAGCTATACATGTCCAGAAATGTGTCCATCTCCTCTAGGCTTTCTTGTTTATTGGTGTATAATCACTCATAGTATTCTCTGATGATGCTTTGTATTTCTGTTAGGTCTGTTGTACTATTGCCTATTTCCATGCTGATTTGAAGTATCTGGTTCCTTTCTCTGTTCTTGATTAATCTAGCTAATAGGGTGTCAATTTTGTTTATCTTCTCAAAGAACCAGCTTTTATTTTCATTCCTTTTCTGTATAGTTCTTTTATGCTCTATTTCATTTATTTCTACTCAAATCTATTATTTCTTTTCTCCTGAAATTTTTTGGGTTTTGCTTTGTTTTTGTTTTCCAGTTCCCTGAGTTGTGTCATTAAGTTATTTATTTGCCACCTTTCTGTTTTGTTTTGTTTTTTGTTTTTGTTTTGTTTTGTTTTGTTTTGTTGTGGGCACTAAATGCTCGTGAACTTCCCTCTTATGACTGCTTTTCCTGAGTCCCACAGATTTTAAACATTTGTTTGTTCATTATCATTGGTTTCTATGAACCTTTTAATTTCAGACTTAATTTTTTCAGTAGTTTTAAATTCATTCAGGAGCAGGCTGTTTAGTTTCCATGTATTTTTTTTATGACAAATATTCTTTTACTTTTAAATGATTATCAGTACACCAAGTAATAACACATAACAAGTTTGCGAATTCTAACATCTAGTACTTTGATTAAAAGAAACTAAAAGCAGCCCAAACAATTACACTAGTAGTAACTATTTTATCTTTTAGCCAGAAAGGACTATATTAAGGTGACTGCTGCTTCACACACGTTACAAGTAACTATTCAGCACTTTTTCATAGGTAAAGCCCCTGACCTTCAAGAAAGTATTAAGAAAAAAAAAATTAATCCCTTTGTTTCTTCAAAGTATTTCCTTTTTTTTACTAGATCTAAGAAAGAAAAAGCTAACATTGAGATACATGTTGCTTGAGCTAAAGGCATATTAAAACAACACATACCCATTAAATTTCTAAGAACTATGAGGTAAAAAGATGAATTCTTTGGATAAGTTCTAAGACTGTACAAAGAAGTTAGATTTGCTACTTTGCAAAAAGTGAAAGGACTTGCTATATGATATACAAAAATAATTTAGTGCTTTTCCCAAGAATATAACTGGAGCTCCGTAATGCTTCATATTCCACGAGGGCATCTAAGACACCAATCCATGGGATAGGACTTCCTTCTTCTCCTATCCATTTACACGGTAGTTTTCATGGGTTTCGGGACTGATGTCATAGACAAAGGTTCAACCCTGTTCTATAAGAAGTAGTTCTAGAGGATGGTCATTTTCTCCTGGGTCTCCTTCTCCACTTCACTGCTGCATGGGGATCCTAGAGCCACAGCTTCCTTGGCCTTAAATTCTTTCTCCCTCTGTAGGCAGTACTGTTCAATTTCAGCCTGAGCTGCTTCTTTGGCCTGCTTCAGCCTCCAGTTCTTTTGCTTGCAGGCCTTGGAAACCTTCTCAGCCTGCAGCAACTGCTGGATCCCCTGTGACTGGCTGGCCATGGCGGCACCAACTCCAAGGCCCCAGCGAGAGGCCTTACCTAGTAAGAGAGCCCCTTGGGTTGGCTGACCCTGTGGCCACCCATATATTTGTGTATTTTTGAGGGCTCTTTCTGTAGTCAATTTTAAGTTTGATTCCATCATGGTCAGAAAAGACGCTGGATATAGTTTCTCAACATTTGAATTTGTAATAGCTTGTTTAGTGCCCTATCACGTGGCCCATCTTCGAAAATGTTTCATGTGAAGGTGAGAGGAATGTATACTTTGTGGTTTGGGGTGAAATATTCTACAGATATCTATCAAGTCCATCTCATTTATGGTATCATTTAGATCTTGTCTTTCTTTGTTTTTGTCTAGTTCATCTGTCCAGAGGACAGTGGGGTGTTGAGACTCCCACCAACGACTATCTCTTCCTTGAGACCTAACAGTCTCTCTTTCACATATGTGGGTGCTATGTTGTATGTGTAGATATTTATTATTTTTAAAATTTTTTGGCTGATTTGCTTTTTACTGTTAAGTGTTTGGCTGGGTGCAAAATTGTCCTCCCCACCAATGGCCATGACTGGCTTCCTGGGAGAAACAGGCAGCAAAGATGGCTCCAGATGGTTCCATGCTACCATTTTGGGCTTGGGTCTTATCAAATGAGCACATTGGGTTCTACCTTCCAAAATGAAGTGCAAACTCTATTTGAGTCAGACTTCACCAGGAAAGATAGGTGGTCATAGCTGAAGGCATTTTGATCAAGGAGCAAACCTAATGCCCGAGTCCACCTTCCTCTGGTTTCTCAGAAAAAAACTAGACACCAAACTGGTGGGGAACCAGCAGTGCTGCAGCCAGGGTAGGACACTGACTGAGCAGAGCCTGCAGCCTACTCACTGGTAGAAGTTCTTGCCAGAGCTGCTGGTGTGGTCCACTAGCAGCTGGCAAGTGGACCAGGTGGATAGGGTGAACTGCTTTCCATAGACAGCCTCATACTTCCTGGCCAGTCCACTATCTTCTGAGCAACATACAGATCCACAAAGCAGAACGGTCCTCCAAGGCAAGTTGAGGAAGCTGAGCTGAAGATAACTCCAATGTCTCCTTCTGCAGGTGTGGCCAGGATCCCTTCTTGTTGTCATGTGACTGCCTTGTTCACAAACCTTGTCAATAGGCAGTACTGGATGTCTTCATCAGAGGAGACCTCAGAAATTCGGAGGCAAACACTATCCACGTTGGAATTCAAACTCTTAGTCTTCACACCCTTCTGGTAGATGTAAAAGCCCTTCCCAGACTTGCAACTCAGGAAGCCTTTGGACACCATCTGCATCAGCAGGTCTATGTTTTCACCCCAATTGCTCCCCAAAGGCTTTGCCTAGATCTTCCGCCACACATTTTGCTATGTCCGCACCAACTTCATCCACCAGTGTGGCAGCACCAACCGGAAAGCCAAAATTGTGGTCAAGGAATCAATCTTCTTAGGGTCAACCCATTCCTGGAGGATTCAGATGACTTCAGACATCATGGGCACAAGATATCTGGTGGTGTAGAAGCCAGGCCCATCATTAACCACAACTATGACCTTCCCCTGCTTGAGACCAACTACTACATGTAGTTGGTCTTTGGAGATTTTCTAGGTCATGATGATTTCCAGTGGCTGCATATTGTCCATGGGGAAGAAGTAGTACATGCCAGTCACCTTCTCAGGTCTTTGGCTATTAGCAGCAATTTCACTGATTGGGAGGGTAGGCAAAGACACAATGATTTGGAATCACTGTTTCTACTTCCTTTAGCACTTTCTGCCTGACACTAAGGTCCTCAAAAACAGCCTCAATCACCATGTTGGCCTTCTCAAAACCCTCGTAAACTGAGCTGCCCAGTCAAATTGCTGAAGAGGGAGTCTCTTTAAAACAATGTTAGGGCTTTCTTCTTCACTTCATCATTCAGTCCTTTGAACACTTGCTGCTGTCCTTGGCTCAGCCTGGCTAGTGTGGCATCGCCCCTTAGTCACAGAAACCTGAGTGATGCCACCTCCCATCAGTCCTGCACCCAGAATAGCCAGATGATTAAAATCCTTCTGCAGAGCTCTAAATGTATGCTCCTTGCACAAGACCTGACCATAGTAAAGTCCAATCAAGGCCTTTGATTCCTTGGTCATTGCAAGCTCTCTGAATTTCTGAGATTCAGAGAGATAACCAATATCATTCCCTTGCTTAAGTCCAGTCTTGACTATATCAGCTATTTTTAGAGATGCAGTACAAAGATCTTTAGTCTGCTTCACACTTTTTCTTCCATCATTTTATAAACTTGTTGCCTAACAAATGGCATGGTCATGGAATATGAAGTCAATTTTTCCACTAATCCTTTTTCTCTTAGGAGAGATCTTCTCAGCTAGTCCTCTGGCAAAAGTAATCTCAACTTCTTCTAGGTGTTCAATGTCTGTTCCTCTGGAGGTTTTATTCCTACTTCAAGGGACTCTACCAGTTGGTCAACCAGTCCCACTTTTTTTTAAAGTTATTTTATTTATTCATTCATTTATTTTAATTTGACCAGAGAGAAACAGAGAGAGAGAGAGAGAGAGAGAGAGAGAAAGTTGCCAGGTCCAGGACTTGAACCGTGGTCAGTCATGTGGGAGTGTCCAGCGCCTTAACTACCACACCACCTGCTGGTCCCGTCCCACTTTTTTTTGCTCTGTCTGCAGGAATGTTCCTACCAATCAGCATCATGTCAAAAGCAACAGGCACACCCACCATTCTGGGCAACATTTCTGTGCTTCCTGCTCCTGGTAGGATCCCCAGAAAATCTTCAGGGGCACCTAATACTGTTTTGTTCTCTTTTGTTGCTATTCTATACTGGCATGCAATAGCAAGCTCAAGCCCTCCTCCCAAGCACACTCCACTGATGGTGGCCACAATAAGCTTTGTAGACTTTTCAAGTTTCTTAAGCAGTCTCTGTCCTTCCTATGATATCTGTGTTACTTCCTGAGAGGTCTTGAAAGAGGATAACCTGTTGATATCAGCACCTACAATAAAGCAGCCTGGTTTGATGAGGTAAGGATGGCACTTCTGATTTGACTGCTATCCCATATTTTATTCATTACATCTATGCACTCTGACTGTAATTCTTTATTCAGCATATTTACCTCTGAATTGAGTGAATTAATCTGAACAACTGCCACATACCCTTTGACTCCATAGCTAATATGGGTTTTGGTTAGCAAAGCAAAAGAGTCTGTAAAGTTGCAGCAAATATAAACTCAGGAACAGAGGATTCTGAAGGCAGTGAAGCATATGAGGCTGCCAATTGCCCAAGGGGACATCATCTTGAGCTGAAGAGGATGAATGTGAACAGCGCTTCTCTCTGGGTACATAAATATTTAAAAGTGTTTTATCTGGGCCAGGAAATAGCATGGCGGTTACATGTTGGACTCCCACATGGCTACAATGATTCGAGTCACCCAGTGACTTAAAACTCACACCGGGTGCATTTGTGTGTGTGCCCAAGATTCCAGAAGGAGAATGGAGAAAAAGGGATTGCAGTGTGGCCATTCTCCCTGGGGGCGGGGCAGGGGGGGTTCTCACTTTCCCTTACTGTCCCTGTTTCTCTCTGGTGAGCACACATACCCTAAGGCAAAAATCTGTGGAAAAAAAACTTTGGTGAACAAGTCCTTTTAGTGCTATATTATGTCCTTCTTTGCTCTTCTATTTTGTCTGATATCAGTAGCACAACTCCAGCCATTTTTTTGGTTTCCATTTGCATGGAATATCTTTTTCCAGTCCTTCACATTTAGTTTCTGCATGTCTTTACCAGTGAGGTGTGTTTCTTGTAAGCAGCATATAGACAGCTTCTGTTTTTTTAGCCATTCAGTCAGCGTGTGTCTTTTAAAAGGAGAATTAATCCATTAACATTCAACATTATTATTGATATTGGCAGACTTATCCATGTACTTTTGTTAGCCATTTTCTTTCTTTCTTTTTCTTAATTTCTGATTGTCTTTCTTCAGTTTTATTAATACAATACTCTCTTCAATATGTCTTATTGAGCTGGTCTAGCATTGGTGAATTCTTTCAGTTTTTGTTTATCTGAGAATACTTTTAAAACTAAATATACTTTTACCATGCAATACAGTCATTATATTTGTGGTCATTTATCTCAGAAAAATAAAAATGTATGTCTATACAAAAACCTGTGTATAATTATTCATTGCAGCTTTATTTGTAATAGTCAAAACCTGGAAACCTCCAAAATACCCCCCAGTAGGTAAATGGTTAAAACACTGTAGTGCACCATACCATGGAAAACTATTCAACCATAAAAAGGAGCAAACTACTGATACAGCCAAGAATCTGGATAAACTTTAAGGGTATTATGCTGAGCAAAGAATCTCAAAATATTGAATACTATCTGATTCTATTAACATAACATGTTTGACAAAATTATAGATATGGAAAACAGATCAGTGGTTTCCAGGGGTTAGTGACAGTGGAGAGTGAAGGTAGGGTGCTATGAACTCTGACCATAAGTCTTTATTCAGTGTATTTACTTTTGAATTGCGTGAATTAATTGTAACAGACAGTATGAGGAACGCTTTTGTGATGATGGGATAGTTCTGTACCTCGACTGAAGTGGTGATACAGGAATCTAAGATACAATGACATAAGGTAATATACACACATTGGATGAATGCCAACTGGTTTTATTACTGTATCATAATTGTTTAAGATGTAATCAACTGAAAGGAATTTGTTCAATATGCAGGACTTCTCTATACTATCTTTGCAATTTCCTATAAATTTATAATTATCCCCAAATAAAAAGTTTTTTTTAAACTGTATATTAGTGTATTTATTTACTAGAACTGTTTTTGTTGTTGTTGTTTGTATGTGTGTGTGTGTTCATTTTAAGAGAGAGATCTTTGTTATAGGGCGCATGTGCTCACCAGAGAAACAAAAAGACAGAAAATGAGAAAGCATCCCCTGGTGGCATGCCCATTCCGCAATCCCTTCTCCTCCATTTATTTCCCGGGATTTTAAGCATGCACACACATGTGCCCAGTGTGAGTTTTAAGTCATCGGGTCCGGGACTCCAACTGTGGTCCACTACGTGAGTCCAGCAATATAACTGTTTGGCCATCTGCTGGCCCCTCTAGAACTGCTTAAAAATAAATAAGTAAATAAATAAAATTAAATTAAAAAATAAAAAAATCAGGGTAGCTTAAGAATAGTATTCTCATCGTTCTGGAGGACAGAAGTCTGAATTCCAGTTGTTAGCAAGGTTGCTTCCTTCTGATGGTTGTGAGAAACTGTTCCAGTCTTTTCTAGCAGCTTCTGATACATCACGTGTTCCTTGTCTTTTAAACAGTGTTCTCCCCATGCCTTTATAAATCTTCCCTCTATGCATGGCTGTCACTGTGTCCAAATTTCCCTATCTTAAGAGAAGACACGGGATCATCCTAATGCAACTTGATCAACTCCAATGACCCTATTTCAAAACATGGTCACATTTATAGGTACTAGGGGTTAGGATTTCAACATCTTTTGGGATACACAATTCACTCTATAACATTAGGTCTAAAAAAAAAAAAAATCAGTTGTATAAGGCCAAGGGAGAAAGTCAGATTTATATGAAGTTCATATTAAGAAGAAGAAAAAAAGCAATAAAGTAACAAACCAAATGCCCAGTTTGGGTCATAGGTTTAATCTAAATTAATCATTTAACAAGACTGCTTTTTAAAAAAATTAATGATTTTTTTTTGCCACTGCATTAATTGATTCAGATCAAAGACAGATACAGTCACAACTCCTCTTACCTATTAGATTTCATATGAAATATTCTAATCTGTTTGGATGATTTTGGTATAGAGGTAGATTGATGCAGTAAAACAGATTCATAGAACTATTGAGAGACTGAAAACCAAGTTAAAGTAAATGACAGCACCAAAGGCTAAAGATGACATGCTATCTGTTATCTTTATATGTATGTATCTTTTAAATCCTTAATACCACCTAAAGAAGTGGTATATCTTTTGTGTTGTTGAATGAATGGCATAGCTTACATGGTCTAAGTAGAAAATTTAGACTTAATTAAAATAGCACAAGCAGGTAATATTAACGTCAGAAGAACTTTCTGAAATTTAGAATGTTAGAGAATTCTAACAATTGAAAGGCATTTAACAGACATAAGAATGCATATAAACAAACAAATGGGTTATGGATCAGTATACCACAAAAAAGAAGGGGTGGGAGATGTCGCCAGTTCTGAATATATATGTTTAAAAAAAAAACCTAGTAGAATGAAAATCAAATGCATACAACATAACGTAATGTTTTTTGTTGAAGATGATGAATATGGTAATATCCTTGATCACCATACACCACATGCATGCCTCCTTGAAAAACCATATCATGCCCCATAAAAATGTACACACTGAAATGTAGTAAGAAATTATTAAATAAGTAAAATCTCTGGCCAATGAAAAGGGCTTGAAAATATACTGAATTCCCTTTAGCCAAGAAATGTTCAAAAGAAGCTGAGCAACCATTCAGTAGGTATTAGTATTAGGTGGGAGGTTATACTGGTTTAGGTGTTCCAACTTTTTTTTCCTTTACTTTTCAACACTTTCACAGAAACCTATATGGGTTTTTTGGTTGTTTATTTGTTTGGTTTTTTGAGAGGTTTTTGATATAGGGCACGTGCGCTCACCAGAAAGAGAGAGACAGACAGAAAGTGAGAAATCACCCCCCAGGCAATCCCTTCTCCTCCATTCTCCTCTCAGGATCTTTGGCACACATGCTCACACGCCCAGCATGAGTTTAAGCCACTGGGTCCGGGACTTGAACAGCAGTCGACTACATGGGAGGCCAGCAATGTAACCATGCTGATCTCTCACAGAAAGCTATGTTAACTTCACCTTCTTAGAAATGTTTCTTCAGTAATTTTATCTTTTCCAAAATGCTGAATGATAAAGATGTAACTTATAAATGAAAAGTATTTAAGAAAAGTGTTATTAACAAATAACATCTTACACTGTTGACTTCATTATACTCTACTAATAACTGAGAAATGAGATATGAGAAATACTTTTTGAAACTGACTGTGAAGAACTTTAATTCTGCTTAATTATCTTAGAAAAAAAATCATATTATCAATGAATTTTAAAATGACATCATGGGGGCCGGCAGGTGGCGTGGTGGGTAAGGGCGTTGGACTCCTACATGGCCGACTGCAGTTTGAGTCCCAGACCTTGTGTCTTACTTTCTCTCTCTCTCTCTCTTTCTCTCTCTCTCTTTCTCTCTCTCTCTCTCTCCCTCTCTCTCCACTGGTCAAATTAAAATAAATGAATAAATAAATAAAAGTTAAATAAAATAATTGTTAAAAAGGAATAGCTTCAAAAAATAAATAAAATGACATCATGTTCAATTTTAGGATTAAACACAGAATAGCTAAATAAGAAACATGATTGTACTCCTTAACTGCAAAATCTGTAATTTTCTAACTCTTCATTTTTACAGAATCTAGGCCCAGATTCTATGGCACAGTTGGTACTATACCAGACTGCAGAGTTGAAGGTCACATACCAATCATAGTTTGAGTCTCTAGCCTGGTTGGTCTGAAACACACAGGCATGTGTGTATGTCAGGATATTGGTGAACTGGAGAACTGAAGGAAGGACAGCACTACAAGATCAAGCCCCATGAAAGCTGTTTCTCTCTCTCTCATGCATGCACTCTATCACTAATAGTAACAGTAATAACAATCTATATCATCAGATATAGCATGAATTTTTTTCTGTTTTTGAGAGCAGGTTCCAAATACACTTCCAAACATTAGTTTTCCCTAGGAAAACATTCACTAGCAAGCAATTATACAGATATCCCCAGAAATTTTATTTTTAAAATTTACTAGGTGCTTTTAGACTGAAAATGGGAAAGTTTAGACTACATGTTTGAAATTTGGGCATTAGAACTTTTTTAAGTGTCCTTTTTTAAAAATTTTTTATCTAATTTATAATTGAAGAAATATCAAAGATCAAGTTGTTCGTTCCTAAAATAACACATATAGTTATAAATAACCTTTATTCTTAGTAAATGTAAAAATAAAGCCTGTAATTTTACACAATTGTGAACAGATGAATCACCATACAGATGTGATACTTGTTTTTAAGCCTGATTTGCATAATTGTTCTTTTTTTAAAATTATCATTAGAGGGCACATGCACTTGCCAGAGAAAGCACCCCCTGCCCCAGTGGGGCATAGTCATGCCTCAATCTCTCTCTTCCATTTCTCCATATCATAGAGATTTCCAGCATGCACGCATACGAGCTGGCATGTTTTTCAAGTTGCCATGCACAGATGTGAACCACAGTCAGACATGAGGGATCCAGCTCCCCATACACGACACTTAACCACTTTGATACAGGGCCATCCTCTATAATTCTCTGTCTTTTGTTTTAGTCGAGATATATATATATATATACACACACATCGCAGTGTATGTCCATAGATATTAGACTAAGAATACATGTTTTTAAGCCATATACTAGTGAAAACTATCATGAAAGCTAAAGGTTTGAGGTTGTGATAAATGAACTGAAGCCAAATACTCAGAAATGTATGATGAACAGAATTTTAGCCTCTAAATGACTTTAGAAGCAATAACTTCAGGAATAAGCAGGAAATATTGTACTATCTTCCTCAAAAAGAAAGGAAAGTACATGTGTGGAGAAACATCTATTCTTATCGCCTGTAGGAAGACTGATACAACCTCAGTGAAGAACAATTCAACAACATACACCAAAATTACAAATGAAAATATTCTTTGATCTAGCAATTAGGCTTCTGGAAAGACACAGATATACTTGCACATGTATGACATAACATACGTGAATGTTATTTATTGCATGGCCCTGCCACTGTGGCACAACAGTAACAAAAGTGCCCAATAAGGCTGGAAGCCACATGGTTGACCACAGGTTCAGATCTCTGGGTCAGCCTGAAAACACGCTGGGTACACCAGCAGGTGCCTAGGGTCTAGAGGAGTCAGAGTGCTGGGGAAAAAGAATTATAGAGTGACATGACACTATTGAGGATGTTTCATGCTCTTAAATGCATGCATGTGTACTCTCAATTCAAAAAAAAAAAATATTGCAATTTATTGAAGCATTATTTGTAGTAGCAAATATCTGAAAGCAATCTAATTGGGGATAATCTATTGTATATCCATTCGTTTTTGAAAAATTAAAAAAAAAGCTGAGAAATATTTTGTGCATTCATATGGAAAGATATCCAAGATATATTGTTTTTTAAATTTTATAAGAATCATTTTATTTACTTCTATTCATTATTATTATTATTCAAATTGACCAGAGAGAGAGAGAGGTAAAGTGAGAAAGGAAGCCACCAATTCCAGGAGTTGGACCACAGTCAGCCATGTGGGAATCTAGCACCTTAACCACTATGCCACTTGCTAGCCCCTCAAGGTATATTGTTAAGAGAAAAACAGGCAAAGTAAACAGGTATATAGTGTTACGCTAATTACATAAAAGCTATACACATACAAACATATACACATGTTTATTTCATATGTAAACCTATTAACATTTTATGGGAGTATAATACATATATGGAAAAGTGTACAAGTGTAAACTCCAAAAAATTTCATAAACTAAGCACACCCATGTAACTGGCACCTAGAGTCTAAGTCCTAGATAAAGAAACAGAGCACTAAACATGGATGTGCAAGTGTTTTTCTGACTGAGTGTATTCCTATCTTTTGGATAGATACCCAGGAATAGAACTGCTGGGTCATATGGTAGTTCTATTTGTAGATCTTTGAGGAATCTCTGTATCATTCTCCATAGTGGCTGTACTAATTTATATTCCCACCAATAGTGTAGGAGAGTTCCTTCTTCTCCACAGCCTCACCAGCACTTACCATTTATTCTTTTAACTGAGGCATTATTCACAATTCCTAAGACATGGAACCAACCCAAATGTCCACAAAGAGATGAATGGATTGAAAAAATGTGTCACATATACACAACAGAATACTACTCAGCCTTTTAAAAAAAGTGAGATCTTAGCATTTGATAGAAAGTGGACAAATATAGAAGACTTACTCAGTGAAGTAAGCCAGACTATAAAAGAAAGGCAATGTATGTCCCCACTTAATATATACCAAATGTCTGCATTCTATGGCAGAAACAGAAATACTGGACAATATAAAGGCATGGAGAGCAACTGTGTATACCAGAAACAGTGTGGGAAACGGTGGGCAATGGCAGAGGGTGGGAAATGGCAGAAGGTGAGAGGGAGGGAATTAAAGGAAAAGAGAAAGAAGTTAAATAGTTAAGAAATACAAAATGGAAAATTATCTGTTGAAGACAAAAGGTATGGTAATATCTTTGATTGGACTAATATTCAGTGTATTCCGGATGAGAAATTCATTTTGTATGCTGTAATGATATACAGTGAATTAATGTAAAATTGTTTAATAAAATTAAAAATTTTGGGAACCAGCAGTTAGCGTAATGGCTATGTCGCTGGACTCCCACGTAGTCGACCACGGTTCGCGTCTCGGACCCGGTGGCTTAAATCTCACGCCAGGTGCGTGTGCGTGCGTGCCCAAGATCCCAAGAGGAGAATGGAGGAGAAGGGATTGCGGCGTGACCATCCCCCCTGGTGGGTGATTTCTCGCTTTCTGTCTCTATGTCTCTGTCTGTCTGGCGAGCGCACGCACCCTATAGCGAAAACCTCTCCAAAAAAAAAAAAAAGGAAAAAAAATTTAAAAAAAGAGGACGACCACAGGTGACCACCAGGATATTCTAGGAAACGCCAGCATGTAGCATATGCAAAAATAACAAAAGAATCATAGTCCTATATGTCCCCAGTTCTAAACTAAAAAGAATGAAAGAGAGATAGCACTGTCACTACAGAAGCCTCATCATCTCCCTTCCAGTCACTGCCTCTCTTGTACTAGTGTAGCCACTATCCTTATTTCTAAAAATATAAGATAGTATTGCTTATTTTTGTACTGTATATAAGATGGACCCACACAATATGTACTCTTCTATGTATAGCTTTTTTCATCTAACATTATATTGGTGTGATTTATCAATAGTGTGTACACTGTTCAGTTTCATTGCCATTTTGAATTCTATTGCACATTTGTGCCACATTTTATTTACCATTCTATTTTTTATAGGCATTTGGGCACTTTCTAATTTGAGACTCTTATAAATACCACTGCTGTGAAAATTCTACTATATGCAAACATAAGTTCCACTTACTAAAGTGAGGACTTGCTGAGTCAGAGGACCTGCAGAGCTGCAATTTTAGTAAGTACTTCTGTATAGTTTAAAAAATTGATTGTACCATTTACACTCTCATGAACAGTGTATGAGAGTTTCAGTTGTTTCAAATCTTCACCCACATTCAGTATATTCTATATTTTTCATTTTAGTCATTCCAGTATTTGGACATTGTATTGTATTGAAGGTAGAGTTTGTAGCTCCCTGATGATTGATGATATTGAGTTGATTACTTTATTTGCTACTTAGATACAGTCTACTATGAAGTGTGTAAGCTTTCTGTTCAATTTCCTATTGGATTATCTGTCTTCATTGCTTAAATGTTCAGCCATGTGAATATATTATTTTTTGAGAGTAAATTTAAAGAAATGTAATTTAAAATATAAATTCTTTAAGTTAGTCGCTTCAAGCTCTCTCCTTATTAGAAATTTATATTCATTTTCAAGAGCTTTAAAAAGTACTATACTTTTCATCTCCACAAAACAGTTTTTTTTTTTTAATTGCTGCTTCCATGGGGCCACCAGGTGGCATAATGGTTATAGTGCTGGACTCCCATATGGTTGACCACGGTTCAAATCCCAGACACGGTAGCTTGAAAATCAAAGCAGGCATTTGTGCATGCATGCCCCAAATCCCAGAAGAATGGAGGAGAAGGGAATTGCAGCATGGCCAACCTGAGGTAACTTTCCTGTTTCTGTCTCTCTCCAGTGAGTGCATGAACCCTGTGGCAAAAAACTTTAAAAAATTAAAAATAAATTAGCTTTAAAATGCTGTTTTCTTTGTGTAATTGCTTTTTGTGAATAATTTTTTAAAAAAATTTTTAACAACTATTTTATTTAAATTTATTTATTTGCGTATTTTACTTTGACCAGAGAGGGACAGAGAGCAAGAGAAAGAGAGAGAGAGAGAGAGAGAGAGAGAGTGTGTGTGTGTGAGAGAGAGAGAGAGAGAGAGAAAGTGAGAAAGCAAGTCACCAGGTCCAGACTCAACCACCAGGTCCATGGTCAGCCATGTGGGAGTCCAACACCCTTAACCACCCAATTAATTTTCTCTTTCTTTGCTTGGATTTTAAAAAGTTCTCTTTCCAGTTTTATGACATATTTCATTAGATCTATCAAACATCTATCAATATAAGTTCCCAAATATTCAAAATTAAATAATCTATCATTTCAATTCTTTTATTCTTTTCTCTTGGGACTTGCCATTTTCCTGCTCCAGAGGTTGCTTATTTTGCCTCTAATCTCTTTTCCTTTCTCATTTTCTATGTCTTGTTTTACAGACCCTATCTTTTTTCTACCTTGACTTACTCCCATTTTGCTGGAACACATTCTCTTGTAGCTTTCTTAAAGAGAGAGAGAGAATGAAAAGTGTTTCCAAACTTGTACATGTGCTAATGTTTTCATCCTGTGCTTATACTTGATGAACAGTATAATTTATAGGATTCTAGGTTGGAAATTGCTGTTCTTAAGAATTTTGAAATTTCACTTCATCATGTTTTTAGCATGGGTGTCATTGTTAAGAAACAACACTTTTCTAATTCCTAACTCTTTATTCTTTTTTCTTCCCTCTAAAAACTTTTAGAATCATGTCTCTATTCTGAGGGTTCTCATCTTTTAAAAGATGTGCTTTAATGTTTGTGTTTTTACTTGGTAGGCCTTTTCAGCATGAAAATCCCTGTTCTTCAGTCCTGGAAAAAAAATTTTAATGATTAATTTGATCATTTCTGCCCTGTTTATTTTTTTGTTCTCTTTATCTGGAACTCTTAGTTTTTTGTCTTGCTTTGTTATTTCTTGACTAACTGGCCAATAAATGAATGGAAAAGTTTACTGAACATATTTTGTAGCAAAAAGCTTAGTAAGCAACAAAGACCAGTATCAGAACTATATCTTTAAAACTAAATATCTTAACATAAATTATCAAAAAATTTAACCACACTATTTGATTACAGCTTCGCAGTACTACAAAATGTAACATTGCTACTCTCATTTCAGGTAATGGAAAAACACAGGACTGGTTTCCTGTTTGGCAGAAATCCTCGATTCAGGTCAGCCATTCCCTACTACTGCTGCAATACAATTCACTACATACCTAATATGGACTTGGTATTGTCTATAATGTTTACACTCATGCCCGACAAAATAGTCACCTAAGTAGTAGAAAGTGCTTAAGGTCGAACGACAGAAAGATATTTGTGGTCTTCTTTTGGTTGGCATTAAACACTGACCACTCTCCTCTGAAATCTAAAGAAATCTTTGCGGCCTTACCTGGAATCAGAGGGATGGACTCTCAAGATTATTTTTCAAACTCTGTACATAATTATAGCACTAATTAGAGGAAGGAAAGGTTCCCATGTAGCCGGGGCTAAATCTAAACTTTCCCCACCACGGCAGAGTTTCTCCACCCCTCATTGAAGTGGCTGGAAGGAGGGAAGACCGGCGCCCTGGGCAGTAGGTGACGACACCCTCAGCGCAGGTCCCTCCAGTCCCTCACACTAGCGCACAGACCTCCTGCGCAGGCGCAGAGTCGGGAGTCCAGAGCGGGAGCCTCCCGGGCCCTCCCACACCCGCCACCCCCCGACTCCCGAGTGCGCGCGGCCCAGCCGACAGGTGAGCCCCGCCGACAAACCGCCACCTGCCAGCCGGCCGCTGAGCGGGGCTTTCCCAAGAGGAAAACTTCCAAACGGGGGGTTGGGGAGAAAAGACAAAAAGGGCGCCCCTGGCTCGCTCTCCCGCCCCGCCCCACCGCCGCGGTGTTGGACACGCCATCCAGGCCGCGCGTGGCGGGTGTTGGGTCCCCGGTCCCAGGTCCCTCGGGCCGACGCAGGAGTGTGCGGAGGTCCAGCGGGAAGTCCCTCTCCCGGCCTCCGCGTGCTCCGCTGACGTCGCCTGGGAAGTTTGAGGAGGGAGGAGCTCGGCCGGCCAGGCTGGGCCCGCGGGAAAGGGAGAGCCGCCCGTCAGAGGAAGCGCCTCCCGGCCCGGCGCGGCGCCACAGAGCCGACCCCAGTCCTTGGAAGAGAAGGGTCGACTCCCGCTCCAGCTCCCGTAGAGCATTGGCTGGCGGGGGCCACCGGGAATGGGCGAGCTCGGGACCTAGCGTCCCGGGGCAGGAAGGGCCTTGCTGGCCTCTCTCGCGCAGAGGCAGAGCCCTGCGGCGGGCACACCGGAAACCGGTCGGCGGCCCGAGTGCCCGCGCCGCCCGCGACGATGAACGCGGAGGCCATCTGCAGCGCCCTGCCCACCATTGCCTACCACAAGCTCGCCGACCTGCGCTATCTGAGCCGCGGCGCCTCGGGCACCGTGTCGTCGGCCCGCCACGCGGACTGGCGCGTTCAGGTGGCGGTGAAGCACCTGCACATCCACACCCCTCTGCTCGACAGGTAGGGTGCCACCGCAAGTCCGGGCAGAGTCGAACTCTGCTGCATCCGCCCATTCCTACTTCAACCCTCAGCGCGAGTGGTCGGGCTCCAGAGCCCAAAAGGCAGTGACCACCTTGGGCCCGCCCCACCCCTTGTCACCTCTGGGAAATTCTTCAAGCTTGGGGTTGGCCTGGGGGGCGCGATGCAGGGATTTCATTCCTATACTTTTCTCTCCAAACCTCTTAACTCTCCTAGGCGTCCTCTCTGTATTGCAAAATCAGCAGCCATAGCTACTGAGCCCATCTCTGAAAGCCTTGTTTATTGACTTTGATGTGTGTTTATATAGTGGATGTGAGTTTTGTTTGACCCCCACTCTTCAGTATTATTTTTACTGAAATCTGGCTGGAGCCAGATTTGGCTAGGGCTGCACTGTAAGTAGTAGTTTTGTGGCCATCGAATTGAAATGTGCTGTTAGTGTAACACACAATGGATTTCCAACACTTAGCACTAAAAAGAAAGTAATAGTTTTATACTGATTACATGGCAAAACGTTCTTTTTTATTTATTGAGTTAAATATAAGATATTGTTACAGTTGATTTCACGTGTTTCACTTTTTAAAAAATGCAACCACTAAAAATTTAAATTGGGGCCAGCAGATGACATAGGGGTTATTCCGCTGGCATGTGGCCCACCACCATTCGAATCCAGGACCCCAGGTGGCTTGAAAATCACACCAAGCGCCTGGGGAGTGATTTCTCACTTTCCTTCTCACTGTCTCTGTCTTCCCCTCCCCAAAGAGCACAGGTGGCCTAAGGCAAAAACCTCTTACAATTTTTTAATAGTATGTGCATTATACATTATATTTTTATTAATAGTGCTCACTCAGAGTCTGGATGTTTTGGTTTGGGGGCCTTTATTGCTTTTGTCATATTATGATTTACCATGTATGCTCATGAAAGTTTAAATGTCAAACTCAACATTAGCAGTTTAGTTTCTCCCGCTCTCACAGAGAAAATGTTCTGTGGAGAAAATATATATTGGTTTTGCTAACAATAAATTGAAGCAAGAGATTAATTTCATTTAACACAAAGGCCAAAAGCTGTCTGCCATCCTGGAGCAATTTTAGTGTAATGTCCAGGTTTTAAAGGAAGGCTAGTACTGGTTTCTGTTTCCATTAAAACATGACAACCAGTGTACTGGAAGTTTCTGTCTGTGTATTAGTCAGTGATCTAGTCACTGGTCTTGTGCGTTTTCCCTCCTCTGGGAATTCAACTAGGCCCTGCAATTAGTTCCTAGTAAGTTAATATCCATGATTGCCACATTTTGTTCTCCTCCCTCTATATCTATTGTGAAAAGACATCCTGACAGATTCCTGGCCAGAGGATGTTTGGTATCTAATACCAGAGAAATTCCTCAGCTTTGGCCCTGCCAAAGTTAATGGACTTCCATCTGCCTTGGTTTTTCTTTGCTGTCTCTTCATATCAGACTTGAATGGGCTGGATTGCATTATAGATCTAGAAGGCCTCTAGAGATTTATTTCCACTTTGTGTATACCACAGTCCGGGTTCAGTGATATACAGGGTGTTATGTCTGCTTACCTGGGCCTTGTAGTCTGTGGAGCAAGTGCTGGACAAGTGTGTATGTGTTTATGTAGTTCATTTTAAAGGGTGGGGACTGATTAGAGGGGATGGATACATTTTATAACCAAGTATGGAAATACAGTGTTTATGGACCCATAGGATGTTCTAAAGCCAGTTGATCTTCCCATTTTGGAAACTACTTCTCAACATTGTTCTTTTTCTAAAGGTTTTGCCATTTGGTAGCCAAGCAGTAAACAAGGAATTCCTATCATTAACAGTTAGAATCGTCTAAAATTCTCAGTGAATTGTATAAAAATTAATCCTGTCCTCAGGAAAACCATATGACCAGTGAAACACTCTATTACCACATCACGTTCTTTTTTCCTACTTACTGACTAAGATCTCAACATTAGCAGTATTTACTTAGTCCAGGCATAGAGTTAGGCTATGCAGTTGACTCACAGGGTGTCCATTTACTCACTTATAAAGTGGAAATAATAAGCACATGTACTTCTTGGGCCCTTGGATAAATAATGTTTGCATTGTTCTTTGAGATCACTTGAAACAAAAATAAGCTTATATCATGTTGCATGTTTTTATTTAAGTGATTAATGAGTCATTCTTCATAACAAAATGTCTATCCAATGAATGGACCTTCCTGAACAGTCTTCCCACTTCTTATGAGTAGGCTCACTGGTTGTTCATATACACAGCAGATGACATAACTGTTTTATTGGTTGACTTTTTGAGGTGGGTAATTTTGGTACTATCAATAGAAGTTTATTTTACATATTTATTTTTAAACCTATTTTTTAAATCTTTGGCTTTATTTTCCCACTCACTCATTTTTGACAAAATCTTAACTTTCAAAACTTTCCTACTTCCTTTTCTGATCAACAGCAAAGTAGAAAGAACACAGGCTTTAGAGTCCTTTCTTTGAAATTCAAATCTTACTTCTACTCTGCCACTTATTATTCCTATGACCATTAGAAAAATCATGAATTTTTCGGAGCCTCAGCGTGCATATGTAAAGTAAGGATAAAGAAACCAACTTCAGGGAGTTGATCTTAGGATGATAGTGCAATAGAAAGTGACTGATGCTGAGACAAAGATTCCTCATGACTCCTGAGAACTGGTGATTTCAGGGCAGGAGAGACAATAGGCAGGTCTTCAGATGAAGATTCCTCATGTCTCCTGATAACTAGTGATTTCAGGGTAAAAGAGAAATGAAGATTTCCTATTGATAATTCAGCCTCCAGCCCACAAACTTGAGTGGTAGGGAGCTCCTCTAGCCTTCTCTCTATCTCTGACTCTGTGTCTCTGTCTCTCTCTGCTTTTGTCTTCTCTTTTTTTTTTTTTTAATTTTTCCTTTTTAAAATTTTTTAAAGGTAAAGTATTCTCTGGCTCTCACCTCCACCTTTGTCTTGTTAATAATCCCCTCCCCCACACACCCCCCACCCAGGCAGGAGAGACAAGAGAGGCAGGTCTTCAGAGGAAGATTCCTCATGGCTCCTGAGAACTAGTGATTTTGCATGGCACGTGAGCACACCACACCATTTTCTATTTTGTGCTTTTTTAAAGTAATAATAATAATAATTTTTCTAGTTTTTTCCTTCTTCCTTTTCCCTTTCTTTGTAGTTGTCATTGTTGTTTCTCTTTATCTGTTTCCTTTTCTTTTTATCTCATCTCTCCACTCGTCATCTCCATTTACTGTGTTTCTAGATTGATCTAATGGAACTTTAGCCAAACATCCAAATACTATTAGGGTTAATATATTCCTCAATATCTACTGGATCTGCTACACAAAGGGATCACAATGGAACAGCAAAGAGATTCCAGATCACCTCTTTCTGCACGCTCCTGAACACTCTGATTGAACTTCAAGAATTAGGAAGAAACCCACCATCCATCAGATGACTAGAAATTACCACAGGACCACAAGAAATATAGGAAACCAAGAAAATACCTCTCCTCCCAGGGAAAAGAATAACTCCTTTTCATCTACAGACAGTTCAATAGAAATTATGCAAATGTCTGATAAAGAATTTAGAATATTCATAATGGCGAAGCTAACAGAGATAGAAGAGAAGAGAGGCAATGAACTACAGAAGAGAAAGGAGAAAGGAGATGATGAGTTCTAGGAGGTGAGGAAATTCTTGCAAGATCTAAAATAGGAATTACACACTTTAAAAAAGAATCAAAGGGACCTGTTAGAGATGAAGTTTGACTTCCTGTATATATATACACACACATATACATATATACACACATATACATATATATACATACATATATATACATATACATATATATATACAT